>NW_022985591.1:0-7632 GCF_010093815.1 Pseudovirgaria hyperparasitica
AGCAAGTCCGGTACCTGCCCATCATCCAATTTCATCTGAGCGAACAACGATCCTAGCGAGTTTCAAACATCGTGAACTTCCTAACGCGCAATGCGAGAGAGATCGACCGGTTCCGAATCCACCGGCAACTCTTCCTGGCCAGGCAAATTATGAAAGAACTGAAAGCCTAGGGCGCACCGAGCTCGACTCACAGACCAGTGGATCGTCATTTTCACAAAAAACTGACGACAACTCAGTCTACAGTTTTCAAGACGACCTCTCGTATCCAGTCGTTACCTCATATCCAGGGCATCTTCAAGCACCAATCGCGTCGGCGGGTGCTGCTGTCGGCCTCCTTCCGTTTCCAGATGCTAATCATCGCACGAAAAGTCGCACTTCATCTAACATCCAGTTGCAAGATAGGACTGATAGCGGTCTTGCCTTTGGCGGTGACTATGAGCACTATACTAGATTAGATAAATATGGTCGAGCATATCAAATCCCAGTCGAGATTAAGTCGGGTTCGAAACAGGCCGATGATAGACGGAAACGGAACGCAGGCGCCTCGGCTCGTTTTCGCCAACGACGGAAAGCGAGAGAGAAGGAACTTGCATCAAAATTGGATGCTGCCTCCAAAGAAGTAGAGGCTGCTCGGGCAACCATAGAGGATCTCAAATGCCGTTTGGACCAGGCGCTGGAGGACAAAGAATTCTGTCGACAAAAGTCAGCCACCTTAGAAATTCGAGAAATGACCAGAGTCACAAAAGACATCTAGGGAGACTATAATCGATTCATCCTCAGTCACCGCTGGGTCTATCGCCAGTATGAAGATATCAATATATTCGCATAACACATACAAGAAATTATCCCCATCGATCAAGCTACGTGGGTGAAATTACGTGTAATGAGTTGAGTGAGGAATGTGCGGATAATGAAGGCTACTTATCTATATTCCCACCAATTTGAATTGTGTGCGCCGGAATTTGACAAAGGTGATAGTGTTCACTGTCACTCATCCCTCTACCTTAGTACGATAAGTATCTCTGATGTAAGAGTACATGCAGTCTAGCCTCTCGTACTGGAGAAGTCAAGTTATTGTCTACAATGTCGATCCTACTCACGAAAAGTGAGCCACTTCTCGATCTCTATAGTCGGACACTCGTGACTCACTTAGCTAGCTTGCATAGGGATCCGGCCGTTATATGCAATTAGCTAAGTAAAGACTACCTGGATACATCTCAAAGCTCGCGCAGCTTGGGACTATCACTTGAACTGAAGGAACCGTTTGCTTAAAAAAGGTTTGCGAGGTCACCATGTTGTACGACTAGCCGTCTCTTGCAATGCGAAAAATATACCCTAAAAGGCCACATTCAATGCCTGACGCTGTGACGCTTTTCGTCCATGGGCTACCAATATAGGACCCGTTTACTGTGGCAGGACCTTAAGAATCAGGGACAGCTTGGATGATACTGAAGAGTACCACGACTCGATGACGTCGCTTATCCAGGCAATTGAATCATTTAGACTGGATACACAACATCAAGACGATATGCGGGAACCAATTCAGAGGAAGCCTACTACAGCAATGAAGTATCTACAGATCCTGCATGATGCCCAGCGACGCTGTATGGTTGAACAACAGAAACTCAACAAAGAATGGCTGCGATTACATGGTATAGAGAGCTCCAATTTAAGACAAAGAATCCAGCAGTATTGCGAGCGGAATTGGATATGAAAAGCAGTAGAGTCATGACTAGCGGCGGCTTGGTAGACGGGTTTTGCGAAAATCGGATCGATCCCCTAAATGCTCTTCATCAACCCCGACTCAGCATTCCGACTCAGCAGGCTGAACTCCGGTCTATCTCATTTGCAGCCAGTCTGTTATGCTATCTCGAATGTTTCCCAACTTCGTTTTCACTGTGTGTACTATTCGTTATAGTATAGTTGACGCTGCCAAATGCAGTATATCGTGAAGATCATGAGCTACAACTACGGAGGTCTCCAAGCTTATAAGAAACGGTGACATCTCTTTCATCAGCCTCGAATCATGTTAGTGTGGCCTGTCTTTTGTTTAACGTGCTCTATTGGATCATCTATCGGTCGGCTCGCGGGCGCCCCTACGCAATCATTCTACCTCAATGTAGAACGCCTCCACGACGTCAAATCACAACTGTATGATCAGGTGTACTTAGATCTATCCTGCTCGGTGTATCGAGGAATTCGGAAAATCTACAAAATGCTGTGGGATTTCACAGCCTTCAATCGAGTCTTCAACCACTTCCGCTTTGAGAACAGCACTTTTGACTATGATTTCTGAGCCAGGGGAGTTCGCCAGGCAATAGCCAAAGCATACCCCAAGCCGCACGGCGGAAATTGTTCGACACTCACTCACGGCCTGTGGCTTCTCGCATCAATATAAACCTGGGTTGGTCGTTGTTCCGGAAAATCAATTGCACAACAAGCTCACGTCTGCCGATCTAAACTATTTCGAGCTCCAAGCTCTGAAGGCTCTGGCAAATATCCTCCCTGCGTGCTTGGGCCGTGCAACAATTGTCCGAAATGAGGTGAAAGGCAGGAACTTTGTGAAATGGTGAATGAGACTAAAAGACAGTGTAGCGAATGAAAAGTGAGGTATTCACGTTATACCGACGCAGGAGAGTTCGTGATGACCAGTGAGAAATGGGTGATGTCGAATCAAGTAGCGAATCGATCATTCTGGAACTTGATCCTCCGGCCTGCCTGATGCTGCAAATGGGTTCATTGCGTTAGTACTTGGGGTAAAGTGTGTGCGAAGTCGCTTATTACCGTCAATCCCGTCCGTAACTTTTTCAGCGCAACTCTTGGCATGCACGCCTATGCGCGACACAACGTTTTTCCATAGTAAACGAGCATTTTGAACATTATCGTGCATAGCAGCCGCAACGTCGTGAAATACGTCGAATCCACGTATATAGGCACTCATTAGCCTCATCTCCATATTGTATAATACTTGAAATACCCCTAAACCATGCCTATAGCGCGTTATAGTGGTAAGAGGGCTCGTTTTAGTAGGCCGCTTGAGATGCCTAACTGCTCGATAGAGGCTCCTCCTCCTTAAACGCGTCGTATATATTAACTAATAGTAAGGGCGATAGTAAGCCGTAGTTAGGTAGTCCGAAATAGGAAGTCTAAGAGTAAGACGGCAAATAGTACCCTAGCTACTATTATTAAATAGGCGGCTGTCATATCTAATCGTAACGCGAATGCGGTAGAGATACTTATCTCTATGCTATAGGCGTTAAATAAGGCTATAGATATACGTTCGTTACCATCACCATTACGTAGTAATAAGTATAATATAGAAAATAAGCCTCCTCTATTAAGTCCTCCTATAGCTATAGCCCTCTTTATACTATATCTAATATTAGTACTTTATATTAATAGAAAGAAGGAGAAATAAAAGAACCTATCTTTATCTCTACGCGAGTTCTAGGCGCTAGATAAAATTAAGGATAGGATAAATAAGGCTATATAAGAGATAGTTATTAATGAGTCGTAGGAGTTCGACGGAAAAACGTCCCTAGTTATATAATCTTAGTCTACCTTGAATAAGTATATATACTTAATAGAAGTCTCCTTCGCCCTTATAGATAAGGTCGAGATTCTATCCTATATTAATTATATTTATATAAGGAAACCAAAGCACAATATTAATCTAAAGTTCGAAGTTAGAGTACTATACCCTAGATATAAAGCTATGAAGAAACGAAGAGTATAAGCTTCTAAAACCGGCCCTCGTGGCGTAACGTTATTAGTAAATATACGTGGGACGCCTACGCTTACTAGTATATATAGCGAATTACTCTCTCCTCCAAATAATCTTAAGATACCGCTATTACACGCCTTTATATACTATATATAAGCTAGGGCACCTAGTTTAGGAGGGAGACGGAATGGCCTAATTAGCGCCGTGAATACTATATAAGTAGACGTAGTAGTAAATACTACGTAGTATTACCACGCTCTAGTTGCTCGTCTTAAGTATAGTGTAAGAATAGGGTTATTGGATAGTAGTGTAGTCAGATGGAACAATGGGGTGTATTCTATCACAGAACAAATTACTACCGAACCCTTTCAGTAGGAATCCGAGAGTATATACACAAAGGGACGCCGATCTGTCTAGCACGTGACTGTTCACCGCCCTTCACGTCACCTCCTGACCCTGTCAGCTGAGGTACGTGCAGGTCGGGTCCTGCCTAAGGCTGAGTCCTGACATATAGAGTTAATAACTATTCTTATAAGGATAGGTACTATTAGATATAGGCCGATAAAGGCTCTAGTATAGGTGCTTAGTACTATAAAGTTATAACTATAGATATCTACTACTAGGTAAACGTACTTACCGTAGAAGTAGAGGAGAGTATCTCTATTAAGAATCCACCGTCTTTTCTAAAGGAGCGATTCCGTAACCGTAAGCCTATCGGCGTATAGTTGAAGCGTCCTAATAAGCGTTAGCTTAATAAAGAGAAATAGACGAAGTTATAAGAGGATATGCGGCTATTTATTACTAAGTAGTAATTATAAGACATAAAACGTAAAGAATAGTAGGCTAAGCGTAATAAGGCTTAAGCTAGACGTAAAGAGAGACGGGATTGAATACGTGATAAGAAGTAGATAGACGATCGTAAAGTAAAGCGTTATTACCACGACGGTATATTTAAATAAGAGGTTATCCTATATAGGTATATCTAGCCTTATTTACTATATTCTATTTAGGTATACCCTCCGCCTTAATATTCTTTACCTCTATCTAGTATATTACTAGTTTCTTAAGAAGTAACGCCGCCTAAGCTAGTTCTAGTAGCTACGGCTTCTAGTCCTGCGGCGCTATATATGGACTAGGTAGAGGTTATTAAGTAGATAATGGACTAGCGGATAGATATAGAGAGAGTAGATAAGAAGATCAAGGCGCTAGAGAACTTTAAGGCATGGTTATCGAAGAACTTATATAAGTATAGTAAAGTTAAGGCGATAAGGACGCGTAGGCACCTATTATATAAGGATGCGCTTATAAATAGTATCTCTATACCATACATCTAGAAGTGTCGCGCGTGGCTATCTAAATATAAGAGAGAGTTAAAGAAGATAGATAGATAGGTAGATAGGGATACTACTAATACACTTCTACGACTATAGAGTGGAGTTATATAGACTATATTTTAGGATATATATATATATTCATACTACTTTTATATTACTTGATTAGGAAATACGTTAGAATACGTTAGTAGTAACATTACTCTATAACTTTAGCTCCTTTAAATCTCTCTACTAATTCAACTATATCGTGGCTGGCTTGGAGGAGGTACACTCGTACGAAGAGTGAGGGATTGGCGTAGAGTATTTGGTGTGTGTGGTATTGGATGAGGTGAGGGAGATCCAATTGGGGATGAAGTAAGATTAACAATCTCTATATTAGTAAAGAGTGTTTGCTGGCAATCTGGACAGGTAGCCACTTCGTACGAAGAGTGGTGCCTCCCAGTTTTGGAGCAGTAGTTATGGAAAGCATTTAATACTGGCATGGCTATTCGAGATGCAAGTTAAAAGGTTTTCATATAAGAAGAATATTATAAAAGAGAGGGGCTGTAAGTTATAGAAAAACCAAAGTACTCTCGTACGACGCTACTTCCTAGATTATACTCAATCTACCCAATTAATTATTATTAAGATTAGACGCCTCAACATTCTTAAGAGCGGTTCCCTGTATAGTCTATTAGTATACCGCTCTTTATTCTCGTACGGAAGAATGATACTTACAAACAAATTAGGATCTAGATGTGGATGTGCTAGGACTTCTAGCCGAGGGGCTATTCTAGTATAGACATGGTCCTGAATCCTACGGCGTAGCTGAACATAGATATCCATAAATGGACTTCTCTGTTCTTCAGCCGTACGAAGCGGTGTACCTCTATTAAAGCTAAGATCTTCGAGCTGGTTCGTACACCATAGTAGTGTATTAGGTGGTAGATATGCATCCATATCCTAAGCTCCTGCCTGGCCTCGGATAGTAGCAAGAGCCTCTTGATTAATAGGTACTGCTCCACGTTTAATACCTTTAGCTGGCATAAAGTAATTTCGTACGGGTGGTCCAGAGACAGCAGATGGTCGATCTCTCTGTCTTCGGATAGGATGCTGATTCCATGTCTGTACGAAGCTTGAAACTTCCGTACGGAGAATTGGAATATAGATTGCCTGAATAGTAATCCGATCTGTATAACTCTGTGTATTAAAGATACCTCTCTGCTTAAGCTCTGAGAAGAAGTTCTAAATATCTATTAGCTAAGTATAATATACTACCGTACGATACATACCCTCCATCGGAATAAGAGTGCCTTAGAAAGCTGTGCCCACCAAGCCTCAATCCTTTGATTAGATGTACTTGTCCTAAACATCCAGCATTGATTTAGTGGAATCTCTGGGTCATCAACCTGGCGGAGATTCCACTGAATATTTGCCATACAAGTTGTCTCACCACCTCTATCACTTCGTACGAAGCGTGGCTGGATACCTCTAATTCTTAAAGTTTCTAGAAACTGAAAGAGACAACTAACTGCTGTAGCAGATGAGATACTAACATAGGCCCAGATAATATATCTTGAGTATGCATCCATATAGGCATAGATCTCAATACCGTATAAGCTAAGCTTGTGGTACCCATCCATACTCTAGATATAATCAGGACCTTTCATAATATGCTGGCCTCTATGGCGCTGAAAATCATGATAGCGGCGTCGTACGCCCTCTGGATTTAAGATCTTCATAGCCTGAAATAGCCGATCTCTAGATAGATTCTTAGAATAAGTCTTTATATATAGATAGATAGAAGGGTATAGATACCGTACAGTCTGGACTCCAGCTCCTAGGAAATGTGCATGGAGTAGGCCTCGACTAAACCCATTAATTACTCCTAACTCTAAGCCTTCCCGTACGAGCTGCATTGCCTTCTTACTTTCAGCCTGTTATGCATCAATACCTCGTACCTTTCGTACGATACCCATATCTATACGACGGCGATATAGAGAACTCCGTGAGATCTTAAACCCTTCTTCTTGAAGGATCCGAATAATCTCAGTATCTGGAAGAGCTAGTTCAAGGGTAAGAGTACGGATTCTATCCTATAGGCTCTCTCGTACGGAAGAGGGAAGTAAAGAAGAGTCCTTTTAAATCTTCCATGTAGAGAAACAGCGCTTGAGCGTACGATGGGATACTGTAATACCATGTACACGCTTAATCCAGGCTAGGAGATCATTCTAGGTATAACCAGAGGTATATTTTGAGATAATCTCCATCTGGAGATGGGCTATCTGTTACGCCATTATATAAAGAGAGAAAATATATATAGATAGGCACGTATTACGTACGAAGAGAGGGATATTTAAAGAGGGGGGAGTAGGTTTGATGTATATGAGTATGCTTTTAAGGTGTGTGCCCTCGGCAAAAAAAAAGTGTGGCCCGCTGACACATACCGTCCGCGGTAGTGCATGCCAAGAGTTACGCTGAAAAAGTTACGGACGGATCCATGTAGAATATGCTGCTGCGTTCTTTCTCCTCGCCGACCATCTTTCCGACGCTGTCCAAGTTCTCTCAAATCAAATGCAAGACACACAACTCGCC
>NW_022985591.1:8387-14925 GCF_010093815.1 Pseudovirgaria hyperparasitica
GCCATCATGGTCAGCCAGCGAGTCGAGTGGGAATTTGTCATTCACACTGCTCAGTTGTATCAGCGCATGGGTTGCGATGTGCTAGCGCTAGATCTAGTGCGAAGTTGGGAGTTTCTTACGCCGCCGCCGCAGATGAAGAAGCAGATGCCGACCTCGCCGCTCGCGTCGTATGATCTGGATCCGAGGAAGCTGTTGAGGAGGAGGAGCTCCTTAGTCGTGGCCGATCTGCCAATCAGAAGGACTATGACGCCTTCACTTCGGAATGGGGTCAAGGAGGGAAGTCAAGAAGACGACGACGAAGAGACTGAGGATGAAGACGTTGACAAATACGAGGGCGAAAAGGAGAAAGACTCAGAGAAGAAAAAGTCGCAACCGCCGACGCAATTCAATGAACCGGACGCAAACAGCTTGTTGGATTCTTTTGGATTCTAGAGCGCTCGCGATCGCGCAAAAGTCTTTGGATGTTTTTGTAGAGTAGTCAGAATTTCTATGCCCATGAGTTTAGCCCCATTGCTATGCCTTCACAGGACTGAATTGCTTGATACGACCTTCGACCATTGGAGCGATTGCCTAGAATGTCAGCGATTGGCACGCTTGAAGATGAAAAAGACTTACCGTTGTCCAATTCACAGTGAATTCGCCATGGTTTAACGGATGACCTAGCTTTGCATCCTCTGTCATCCCGGCCAGCCGCCACCATTTCCGCATGACTCGTCTCATAACCTCCAGCTCTCGTTCCTGCCGACTCGACTGCGTCGAAATCGGTTTGGTGGTCGCGGTCTCATCCTCGCTGTCCGCATCAACGCCATCCGTCTCCCCAGTCACTTGACTTCGATTCGTGCGTTCCGCCTCGAACGACTCGAACGCTCCCAGAACATCGTCCGTCGGCGACTGGGGCTCCATATGGGGGTGTTTGGCCTGCAAATTCCTTTGTACGCCCTGCCAATGTCGACCCATACTTGGCCCCCACATCTTCCATTTCCCGAGCACTTTCAACGACATGAAGTACTGTCGCAGCAGTGTCGATATCAGGACACCGTTCTCCTCGGACACAATTTCGACTGCCTTACCACCCTCAGCTTCGATGAGTAGCGAATCATACCCATCCTTTCCGCGCGCCATATAGCCCCTTGTCGCCAGCTTATACACACGGTCCTTGTCTAGCGGCCCGCCTGCAACTTCACAGCTTATAATGCGGGACCCCTCTGGCTTTTCGGGATGAAACTCGAATTCAATGTTGGAGACTTGTGGAAAGCGACCCTCGAGCGCGGGGAATTTGCTTACGGAGTTCTCGAGAGCTTCGAGGATAGCTTGCCCAGTTACGTTGATGACAACTACCGGATCTTCGAATGGGAAGCAATTCATAATGTCCTTCAGTCGGAGCACGCCTGGTGGGTATATTTGATCACCTCGGATAGTACCGGCGGCCATGAGGCCGCAATCTGCATAGCGGTTGTTTAACCTGTCAGCGGCGGAAGATAAGTGTAAGATTACATAAAATTGATGAAACTTATACTGATATAGCGTTGCAGTGCGATAATGCTCGACCAGATTGCAAGTCCTCTGACTAATTACGACTCCACTAGCTCTGCTAACAGATATTATAGGTCACAGATGTTATCATGCCTGGCTCATCTGCGAACGATCCTCGGCGGGGTGCGCTATCGAAGGCGTCCTTAATACGATATTTGCGCTGTGTGCGGTAGCGATTCTGGGTTTCCTGTACATGTACTTAGTTTTGGCCGGATCTCGTTCTGATTTGAAGCAATGAAACTTTCAATTCTGCAGTGGATCGATATGAAATCAGAACTCTTGAGGATACTACAATGAATAACCAATTCATGACCCAAAGATATCAAAACAGGGGAAGACAAATAGATGATTTTACCGTCTGGTCTGTTCGACACTGAGGTTTCCACATACGTGAGCTAAAGATCCTCTGAGCACTCTAACTATATACATTTCGTCGCATGACGCTCAGAATTAGGGGTTTTGAAACCTCAGGTGACCTTCGTTTTTTGACCTTTTTGACCTCCAATACTGTTGGAGGCTGGGATACCAGCCACCCATTTCCGTATACTTATACGGTTCCATAGTCTCCTCTAGTTTAGCAATCAATCAATCCTTCTACCCTTCTACAACGGTGTCTATATTCCAACAAATACCCCCATATTCAACCGAGTGTTTGAATCCTCATCTCACCTCCAGCTTAAAACCCGAGCTGAGGACAGGGATTAGAAGACGGTGCGGAAGTAAAGGAAGACGGCGTGAGACTAAAGGATTGTGGCTTCGGGATGGCTGAACCTACCTATTATAGGTATGGTTGGAGGTCAAAAATTGACATTTTTGAGCAGCAAGTATTTTTCGCACGTCGACGAGCTCGAATCTATTCGATTTCGCCTATACTTCGGTAAATCTAATCTTCGCAACTTTTTCAGCGCAACTCTTGGCACGTGTCGCGCGCGCAACACACGTGTTTTTTACCCGATACCTCTAATTCACAAAACCTTATATTTTCCTTAATAACTCTAGATTAAAGACTCTAGAAGATAATAAAAGACTCTATATACCTCTATTTATATCTTAAGAATATTTATTAAGTCCTTTTAAAGACTAAAGAATCTAAAAGAGTGTCAGGACTCAGCCTCAGGCAGGACCAGATACGCACGTACCTCAGCTGACTTGGTCAGGAGGTGGCGTGATAGGCGGTGAACGGTCACGTGCTGAGCAGATCGGCGTCCCTTCGTGTATATACTCTCGGATTCCTACCGAAAGGGTTCGGTAGTAATTCGTCCTGTGACAGAATACACCCCATTGTTCCATCTGGCTACACTACTATCCAACTACCCTATTCTTACAAAGAGATACATAGTAGAGAGAATCTCTATTTTCTCTCTATCTTTACTATATACC
Source organism: Pseudovirgaria hyperparasitica (assembly GCF_010093815.1). Classification (NCBI taxonomy): domain Eukaryota; kingdom Fungi; phylum Ascomycota; class Dothideomycetes; order Acrospermales; family Acrospermaceae; genus Pseudovirgaria; species Pseudovirgaria hyperparasitica. Next base: position 11,301 of record NW_022985591.1, read on the forward strand.
TCGGTACTTTAACCCCTCTATATACTTTAAAGTTATAATTATAGAGCTTTTCTTAGAATAACTAATTAATATATTCTTTTTTTCTTAATTTTTTTCTATAGAAAGTAAGAGACTATATAGAAGTATATTTAGATATAATTAAAAAACTTCCTAGAGTCTTAGTTCTAGAGTTATTAGAGAAAAGGTAGGAGTCTAAGAATAAGAGAAAAATGTGTGTGTTGCGCGCAACACGTGCCAAGAGTTGCGCTGAAAAAGTTACGGACGGATAGAATCTATCGACGGGTGGCGTCCGGACACCGTCTCTATACTTAAAAATAAGGTTATTCTGGAGGTCAGAAATCGACCTGAGGTTTCAAAAACCCCTTTATTATGCTAGTCAATTAGACGTATAGTCGCCTCGAAACTATGAAAAGAGACTCCATCATGCGGGTAGAAGTGGGGTCGTTCTGCCCACTAAGCGCATGCTCCTTTTCCCCGCATCCTAGGGTGCCTACGTGCTGTGCCGCACCATGCACGCAGCCCAAGGTGAAGCTGATGGCTATATTTTTCGGCTGAGCACTGCATGCTACTTTCACGGGAGTTTTCACAGCAAATATCCTTCCTGTCGAGAAGTATGTCAGGCTCACACATCTCATAGATACACCACCACATGGCCATCTAATCACTATTTTCTGTCTCAGAGCGCGAAGCTTTCGCTCTGAAGGCTAATTCAGGCGAATGACTTCTACAGTGGCAAGATGGGTGTTCCAAGGGGATATGGTAAGTATCATCACATATGGTGTAGTAAACTGACGAAGTATAGTTCCACGAACGTCTTTATTCCGCGATAGTGACATGACATATACCCTGCCCAGTCCTTCAGATCCCGATGGTCAGTTGAGTGCCTCCGACGTCATGTGCAAACATACAGCAAAGACGCACTAACGCGTCGCTAGGTCCTAACCCCTGATAAACTTGCAGATTGTGGGCCCTCCCACGCCACTCCTAACAGGGTGCACGCAGAGGTCGCACGGCTGGAACACGCAGCGCTCTGATGGTCTATTGGTCGTCGTATAATTACGGGATCGAAAGCAAGCCCTCGCTCTCGTGACCAATCCCCCGCCTTTGATTGTGAGGGCCCCAGCGAGTCAATGTTGTCCTAGTCCAGAGCGGACTTGAGCTCTGGTTGGGAGTTACCCACGACCTTTCTTTCTTTCGAAATCCGCTTCATACGCCATGCCAGGATTGGGATGGCGATCGGAGATATGCCATTCGCGGCTAGAGCAGCATATTTAGGCGCGCACCAGCTTCCAGAGTAATGAATTGTTAGGTTAATTAGCTTTTTGAGCCGAAAACACCAGAAAAACGTTAGATAATAGGTATACTAACTACTAGACAGCCTTATACCCTACCGAATACGTATAATCGGTAATAGCAACGCGTTGGCGACCAGTATACGACAAAATGCCAAAATATGTCCGTCTCACATCTCTCCTGCCTAGTAAGATATGGGTCTGCGAGCCGCTGCGTGAACCGTTGAGCAAGGATAGCCTGTGCGTTGTGCGTAAGGTCCTTGCAATTCCATGGCTCAGTATCCATGGCCTACCAGTTTAGCCGGATACCAGGCGTCGACTTAGTGGATTTAACGGCTCAGGATCAGACGGCTCAGCATGATAACACTGTGAACTAATCTATGAAGATGATGCTCAGTACCGTCAGACACACATCTGTTGTTTTCGTAGAACCTGACCCTCTTGACCCTCGTTTACGAGTTTCGTCTCCTCATTATCTGATAGTAACTCTGTTGGGCCACGCGGCATATCCGCGGGACACTTGGGTGCCTGGCCCTGGATTGGCCCAGCTCTATACGACGACGTGTGACCATTGCACGCGACGGCAGGAACACGAGTAGTGTTACTGGAACATATATAATAGGACATCACCTAGTAGCTTCCGGCTCCTGGATTTAAGAACACTAACTAACAACCCGGTCAAGATGCTCGTAGTCGCTGCTCTTCGAGGAGATGTGGACACCGCTGACGAATAAATTCTTCAAGCCGCTAAGCTATGAAGATCTTAGCAACATCATCCTCAGAGAGTAGGGCAGTCCCGGTGACCTCAATCGTCACTATAGCTGGAGCAGCCGCATAACGTGTCGTGACGCCATCGTCTGCCGGGCTGTACAGAGGCGATGTGCCCTGGTGCACCAAGCTGGCAAGTGGCGGAGAGGGAGAGGGAGATGAAGCAGAGAAATGCTGCGGCGTAGCGTTCGGTCCGTCATCCGGTGAAGGTGCTCGGTAGCCGGGGATGGCCGGATCACCGCCGTCGGATGTGGTGCCGGAGCACAAAACAAAATGGATGTCAGCATCGATCGATCCGGCTGCGCATTGGCGTACAGGCTGATACGGGTTCTCTGTGCCATTCGCGACCATTAGTTCCGTAGACCTTGACGCCCTCGTCCCATCCAGGACACCCTTGACCAGTATGATTTTTGAAAAAGGTATCTACGACCCCAGGAGTACTTGTTGCACAATCCACGAAAGAGATGTCATAGCTTATAAACCAGTCTTTCCGATCGCCGACATCACCATACTTGCTCCCCCAGGAGCCAGCTACTGGCACTACGCTTTCTTTGCGATGGTTTTTGCAACTATCGGGATTGATACGACATTCACAGTATCGAACGTCTTTGTAGGTCTTTATCCCTCCCGCCTAGAGCCTAGCCTAATCCATATAGTTGACAACCCATGTCCCGATTCAACATCAAGGGGCTGCTGGAGCAATCAGTGGAAGCCTGGTTCACCTCGGCGCTGCGCTTTTCCTAGGATGTGCAAGTATCGTGTCGGTCATGAAGCAGCCTGAAGGAGAGCTCCAGAGCTTTAAAGCAGTCTTCTACCTAGAAACTGCTCTGGCCGCTACCTCACTGCTTATTGTGGTAATGTTTGTTCGTGTAGACCGGGCGGTCGCAGATCTTACTACCGATGAGAGAGCTGAGCGTGAGGGTACTACCGGCTATGTCCGTGGATTGGCTCCATAAACGATGAAGGAATGATTGAGCCTTTACGTGCCACGGACTGAGGAAATATATGCAAGGGATTACCTGGATGGAAAACTCGTTGACTTTAGTAGAGCACTGGTGTTCCCGGGATGAGGAGCTTGTACTGTTCAACGAGATGATTAATGATGCGAAAATCATTTCCTGCGATGTTGCCAAGCGATAACGCTGTCCGAGGGAAGCGGGTGAGGCTAAAGAGATCCGAAGCCGAGGCTGTATTATGACTCTAGAAGCCAAATGTCTTTGATTTCACCTGGCTAGATGGAGCTTTGACACCAAGGCAGTTCAACAGAATTAATCTTGTCGTTCGCACTTTTGGATACTCCATAATTCTATAACTGTCTATCACAAGTGGGGAGAATTCCTCAGCCCCAACGAAGAATCGCTGTACTTGTCATTACCGTGAAAATTGCCGGTATGAGTGCGCCAATGCTTAGACCCTTCAAACTACCGTACCTCAAGTCAATCCATGACGGGAGCAAATCCGAAATGCTACCAAGCTTCGATAAAAAGCCGAGTATCACCGCGAAGATCATAAGGCAAAGCAAACTGAAAAGGAGCGTCACCCCCCCTCTGACCTTCTTCGAGTCT
>NW_022985591.1:16925-23086 GCF_010093815.1 Pseudovirgaria hyperparasitica
TAAGAAACGCCGAGCTTTCCCAAGTGATTCTTCGATATCCTTGTGGGATATGTGGCCATAAAACGCGCATGCGCCAGTCAGACGGAAGCTTCGGAACAACGAGACTTGGAGATTGAGGAGGAACTCAATGACAAACGTAGAGGCTGCGTGTTTGAGTCCAAAGAATCATCGTCTTGTATTACAAGGATGCTACCTCGTTGTACATAAGATGGTCTACTGAAGAGGCAATCCTATCATTTCCTCTGCAACTTTACAGGCTTCGCATGCCCGCGATGGACCATGGCATCAGGCTTTCTTGATCGATGCATATTGCGCCTTCTACATATCCGAACTTTAATTGCGAACAAGATCTGCGGCACATTAGGTCGTAACGTCGTTCGAGTAGGTCGACATCGACTCGTTAAAGGTCCCTGCCATGAGACCGAACTGGAAGCCTTACAATTCGTCGCCAGATCAACATCTATACCTATACCCAGAGTTCATCGGACATATAAATACAAAGATAGGCTCTACATCGAGTCTTAATCTATATAGCTTAATTAATACTAGTCTCTAATAATTAAAGAATATAATAGACGTTAGTTTAAGTCTTCTATATACTTATAGAGAGAGAGACCATTAGGAAAATAATATAGAAAAGATTGGTCCATAGAAAGTAGTTATTCTAGAATAAATTTAAAAAGGCAAGGGCTATGTAATAAACCTTTATGCTTCGAGGAGCAAGAGCGGCTTATCCCTAGAGTAAGTAGTCCGTAACACACAGAGGCGTTTCGGCTTTCCAATAGGCAAATGTGCTTGAGGCGCTTCAACAAGGTAACCCTAATCAATGAGGTACAAATGGTAACAGGCTGGTAGACGAGTGAAGTAGCAGTTGTAACTAGAGTTCAAATTGACAACTAAGTGTCGGGTGTAAGGAGCCTACATAGTTCTGCCAAGGTGCCTTGATCAGAATGCCTATTCTGAGCACCCGGCGTGCTGCTCAGAATACGGTCATCACATTCCTTGCCATCAGAGGCTGAACAGGACATCGCCGCAGCCTTCCAAGTTAGATGGTAACCTTGTTGGAGGCTCTATCACAGCCTTAGACCATTCCTGTGAGCTGGCGTAAACGGCCTATTTCTTCAAAAAACCGCCCCATTATGTTGAATTTTAGAATTTGAAAAGTCATAAAGAGAGCATAACTGTTCATTCGCTCAAATTTGCGACTGCGCAGAGCCGCATTTCTTTGACTCTTCCGGATCCACCGTGCCTATTATCTCCGCCACATTATCACAGTATTTAGCCATGAGTGTATCCTTCTCAGTGAGGCCGGGAGGATTATGGGTCGTCCAATGTACTGTGACTGAGGATACGGTCTTCAAAAGAGTGAGCTGTTACATCCTCGACTTGCAGCCCAGGGACATACAGTGGTCAGCACCGGATGATGGTTCTTAAGTTGACTTCGCGACATGATCTCGAGTGATAAGAACTAAACGCTGTTAGCTTCGTTTGAGCTGCAGAAACCACTACATACTTTCACATTGCGATAACTAGCCAAATGATATGTCTTCGCTACTTGTACTTCATTCTTGTCGAGCTGCCATCCGCTGCTCACCAGCTCTTCAAGCTCGGACTTTACCTTGTTTTCGTCTTCCCCTGTCGCTATCTTCGGCTGCATGACGGAAGGAGCAGTTGAGAGCGACTTGAATAAGGTGATTGCTTGTGAAGAGCGCTGAGTTTGGAATTGGAAACGCGGGGTAGTTATTGAGAACAGGCGAAGCGCTCGAGCGGCACGTGTTGTCATAATAATATGAGGAGCTGTGAACATGGCCCGTCGTCAATAATCAAGGTAGTTGGGCGTGTAGTGGGTACAACGCGCAGTTCCCGAAAACTTTTCCGTCTTATGAAGAGGTCCGAGCGGACTCTGTGCACGTGATCTACTCACTCAAATCCCAAAATGTGAATTGTGATGTCCTAACCTATTGACAGATTCTTAAGAATACAATTTGTCTCTTTTACTGAGAAGATACTTGCCGGCATTTATTGGACCCCATCTCTTGGGTATCTCGGTATTGTGGCAAGCCGGGAGTGGTTCGACGACAGTATGAGCATCAGGGAAGCTGAAAAAGGCGAAACTGTATCTCTCAGGTACGATCTGCTTATCAATTAAGCTAGGAGGCTCCGAAACCCGATGGACGCTATTTTTCCACCTCGCATTGGACCATCGCATCAACAGGTAGCCAACATTGACTAGGATTGTTTCAGCATCTGGCTCAACCGGGATAAACGTGGCGCTCTTTTCCACAGCCGCACTTGATAATTTATTGGTAGAGCTCATATCCGCCACTTCAAGACCTCCAATGTTTTGCTGAAAGAGAAGAGTAAGGGTCCCAAGATCGGAATGCGCTGGGCTTCGTACTACTTGACCTGACCTTAGACTGTCGGAGGATACGGCAGGGTAGTGAATGAGACTAGACACGAACATCGAGCCAGTGTGATAGCAGCCGAAGAAATCAGGCTCTTGGTTCAGTGCCACTGAAAGACACTCAAGTAGCTTGTCTATCAGTTTAGAGCAGTCCTATTGATGTTTAGTCAACATAACCATCATTAGAATGCTCGCATACCTGATGAAAGTCTGCTGCGAAATCTCGAAATCCTGGCAGCTGTTCTTCCTGAGGCCAACAGGACGCATTATTGGCTTCTGGGTCACCGAAATCAAAGTTCTCTTTTAAAGCGGTCTGCTCGCGTACTTTTTCCTTGTGAATTCCAAAATATCCCTGTTCAAAGGACCGAGGCGTTGGGAATAACCTTTCCTTTTCAGAAAGTGGGAGGTCGAAGAATCGTTGGCTCTTCAATTTTCATATTAGTCGTCAAAACGCGCAGGGCACTGAGGCTGACCTACCCATTCAAACCACATGTCAATCTTCGCTCTCTCAATACCGTAGTTTCGAAGGTAAAAAGCACCAACGGTCCGCAGCGCATTATCGATTTCCGAAATAGTACATTGACGACTCTCTAAAGAACCGAAAAGAATCGGACTGAAGTCAATGATTGGGAGAGCTGAGTGCATTCGGATGTCGTTATGTTTATGTAGTTTTGATGCTCGCCAGAGAAATGCAAATCTAATCATTTGCGGTTGATGGAAGGATGCAGACAGAGATAAATAGAATTAGAGTGGCGACCTCTCTCGGCGAAACGTCGGATTTGCCACGCGGAGGCAACGTCATTGACTCTTAGCCCAACCGGCCATCGACTCTAGTTTTTGCAAGACTTCTTCAACCCATTTCGCAAAGGTTGGTATCCAGTAGTCCCTCGGTCCGCGATCTAATATTGCTTTTCCGTGTTTAAATGAGGATTCCGCCCTTTCATGCTCACCCAATTCCAGATATGCGAGTGACCGTGAAAGATGAATAGCCGAGTACGTGAATCCTTCACCTTCGAAACTATTATAGGATTGTACACGTCGCAATGCCACGTCCCATACATGGATGGCACTCCTAAATTCTCCTCGCATGTGACAGATTCGCGCTGATGCGACAAGAGTGCGGATATGCAGAAGCTGATCGCTGACGTCCAGGCGACTCAGATTGCTGAAAATGACGCCGAGCTGTTCAAGGTCCAAGCTTGCATCGTCATATTGTCGGGTTTGTACGCAAGTTTCAACTGAAGACACCAAAAACCTTCGGAAAGCTTTTGTTTTGGTGGCTTCCTTCCTCCCCTCCTCGATTTCGGGAGCAAGGAGTTCGTTGGCCGCACTTGAAAACCCAACGTCATTGTATACATCCGCTAGTTGGCACAAGACCTGGGCTCGGGCTGGTTCGCGGGGGTGCAGAAACTTGACGCATAACTCTAGACTTTCCTGGGCACATTTAAAAGCTGCTTGTGATCGAAATATTTTGGAAGTAGTGAGTGTTCTAGACGGTAAAATACCCCATTCCATTGGCGAAGCTGTTTCTGTCAGCTGCCAATGACTGATGTGCTCTGTTGCAAGCTGATACTGCTCGCACTGAACCAAATTCTCGAGATGCGAACGATGAATGAGTCCGTATAGAGCATTTAGCCGCTTTTGTCGCTGCTGAAAGGAGGATGATAAGCATGATTGCTCAGGAGTTCCACAGCGACAGCAGAAATCATGGATAACACGCTCGGAATTCTTGAAATCTCCATCGAGGCGAAACATAATGCTTCGTTGTAGGGCAAATTCGGCATGAAGATGACGTGGCGATTCGTCGCCAAGGAGATCGGCGACTAACGAGAGTGCGTTCGACCGGATATTACCGACTTTAGATGCTGCCAGTAATGCCTCTGAAACCTCGTCTTTTAACGACTGTGGTATATTGGCTTCCTCAACGGATCGTACCAGGCGTTCCATGAGGGGCTGAAGGGACCGCACGATCGACGTGAAACTCGGAGATTCCTCCCACAGTTCATGCCGCGGAAATATGAAACAGAGCCATCTCAGAGCTCTGATGGACCATTTCTCTTTGACCTGCTTTGTCAAGAATTGGGATAGTTTTGTGTAGAGTTCGCTGGAGAGAGGCAAGGACGACTCGCTTACAAAGCCCAGATTTCTTACTCGATCAAGAGCTTGCTTGAATCGTTCAGGGTTCGACACAAAGGCGGCCAATTGTGGATCGAGGGTAGCCTGGGCGGGCGTAACAAGTTGCTTGGTGCCATCATCTGACCACCGCCACTGTGATGACAGTGATCTTTCGAAGACGTACTCGGGTACGCAGCCGCCCATCGAGCAGAACAGCATTAGGAAATAAGCGTGGTCACCAAGCCAATTCCCAGCAAAGGCGGTTTCAATTTCGTCCCAAAGTGCGGAGGAGCTGGGAATGGGGCTCGATCCATGGGATGGTGGGGGAGTTAAGAATGGACCGGATATTGGTTGATCGGCAGGGCGGCTTGGTATCCTCTCTTCTGGGAATTGGAACTGCAGTCTCTTCTCTCTTGACGCTTGGTGAGGCGCAGTTGTTCTTCGCTTTGGCGTACCTGTAAGACTTAGACATCTGACACTCGTGGATATTGGAGTACGACATACGCTGCATATATGTACGAATGATGGTCGTTACTTCCTCGTACTGTTTGGACTCTTGAAGGATGCCGGTAGTCAACCAGGGGAATCTGCAGGCACATGACTCCCACTCTTTCGATAAGTGTGCTAAACTGTGGAATGGTGTGTAAGCATTGGTTAAGAATAAAGGGAGTGTAGAATTACTCTGCTCTTGACAAAAGCTGGGTGACTGTTAATAGAATACCAGTATTTTCTGTGGTGATCATGAGGAGGGCTTCCCCTTGTTTAAGGTATCTCTCAAATCTTTGGTAGAGAGGATCTCTATCCTTGCGCTGCATATTCTTAAATCCTGGATATATCTCTTGCAGCATAGCTTTTCGACAGCTGAGTTCAGGAAGTTTTGACTCTTCTATACGCTTCTGGAGATGGTATGCAAGGTTGAGCTTGTGAAATGGATTCCGCTCCTTATCGAGCTGATTTTCGGAGTCCGTCAACGCTCTGAATGACCACTGCTCGCTGGAGATGAATTGAGTAGCTCCGAAGAATTCCTCGGGGTTGTTTATCCATGAAGAATGACACTCTCGGAGTCGGATTCGCCGCTTGCTGAACTCTCTCTCGACCTTCTCACGGATATTTCGGCAATATACACATGCTGATACGGTATTGGCCTCATTTTTTCGACTCGTTGTATACATGTCATCACCAATTACCTCGCTCTCAGCAATCTGGTCCTGGCTGCTGTCGTTCTGGTCCTGACTCTCGCAGCTTTGGTCATCCTCGCTCTGGTTGTTTGCAGCTAGATTGTCTCTGCTTTTGCCAGATGTCCTTCGGCCATGCTCTCTCCCGTCACCCTGGCGAAGTTGTCTATTCCTTACGGGACGTTCGGTCTGCTTTGGGTCTCCATGGGGATCTGCAGAGGCAAGCTCGAATTGTACTATTCTGTCCTTGTTCTCCCAGCTTTCAGTATGGTGGAAAAGCTTCTCCTTCTCCTTTCGATGCTTCCGCAGAGACTTATATCCAGTTATCAGTCGAATTGAGAGATTGAGAGATCCATCGCAGGTCTGGGTCCATTGTAACTTGAGGTCAGACCCAACAGACACGATGCATTCAGTGTTGCCAAGCATGCTTGATTGTCCTCCGGTTGAAATCGTGATGAGTGTTTGAA
>NW_022985591.1:23096-37113 GCF_010093815.1 Pseudovirgaria hyperparasitica
TGAATATCCAATTGGTCTTATCTCCCTCTCGTGTGTCGCAACCTGGACCGGAAGCATGCCTTGGGAGACCTCAGAATTTGACCTCAGCCTTGTCGAGTATTGGTTCGAATACATCCGAGTATAACTGTTTGTGTACCCGAGACAGACCGCACCTGCCTGTCGAAGCTTTCTTCCAATGTTTAGCTTGGGGTTTTGCACTGGACAGCGAAAAGGGACTACGACCAATATTACCCCTAAACATACCAAACTGTCCATAGAATGCTGTGGGCAATGTCCAGGGGACATCTCCTTCGGAAGCTCGCACCCTTCCGCGGGCAGAGGACTATGAGAATCGGGTGTTTCCGGCCTGGAATTTTCTTTTTAATACATGAGGTTAGTACTTGTTAGCTACTTCCTTCATCTCTTAAGCGTGAATGTAAAGATCGTTTCGAAATGTCTGGCCATTCAGAATGCCAGGCACTCAAGAGTATGAAACTTCAGCGGCCGACCTCGCGAGCATTGCTGAACTTCAAATGATCAATTTGCGAAACAACCACATGACATGGTTCGACATATGCCCGAAAGACGTTCAAGAGCAGTGAAGAGTTTTTGAAGAAGTCTCCTTCGGCACTCCAGAACGTAGCTACATTCCGTTGGATGCAACATCAACCTACCATTGACGAAACTATCACGCTCAAGGAGATAGCTCAGCTCGTCGAGGATCTCCGCGAAAGTCTCGCAGACCCTGAGGAAGTCAAACGCCTGATGAAGGAGATAGACAAGAAGGCATCTGATATGTTCGATGCGCATCGGAGGCAAATAGGACCTCAGCTTGAAAAAAAAGCCATCAAGGATATAATTGCAAAAGAAAGCCGGGAAAGACAATTGATAGTCCTCCGGAAATCTATTGAGGACTTACTATCCGACGAAGCCCCAGAGGAGTATTATGTTAACGTTTCGGAAGATGCAATGTCTGTAAATTCTCAGCCCCCAGACGTATCCGTACAACAGGATCAATCAATTATGGCCACGAAGCTCCCGAGGGAACCTGAAGAGCCTACTCTGGACGTCTCGATGCCAGATCGTCCCAAGGATGGCAATGAAGCTCCAAGCGTCTCGATTGCCAACCCACACACAGTGGCATCCCCTGAAATATGGCCCTGGGCTACTCCATGAACCTCTGGAACGAGATACTATCTCGAGGAAGACCATTAAGTGGGGTCGTGCTAGGGGCAACCTCTATATCAACAAGTATGGCAGCCACGAAGCCCCGGTCTACCGATGGTCTCACATCCCAATCGACCTTGCTTATGCCAAGGATCCTCCCGAGAAAGACAATATCTGCAACCGCAACAATCGATATGGGGAAATTATCCATCCTCGAACAGGTAAGTTGTTTTATACCGCTGCGAATGTCAAGGAGGTTCTCGGGGTGATTGTGCAAGGTGACGGCTGTAGAGCGGCTGATCTGAACGGTCTGGACCCATCGCATCCTACCAGCGACTGGGTTTATTTAATTAAGCGCACCCATGCAGGAGGACATCGAGCAGACCTCGTCGAGAATCCGAAGCTCCCGAAGTCCCCGTATTCAGCAGCATGAGAGAGATATCCAGGATCTTGAGATGTCCGATGGACACGAATCAGACGAGAGTGATGAGAATGTGCTACAACTAAATGTCGGGTGTAAGGAGCCTATATAGTTCTGCCTGATGAAAGTCTGCTGCAAACTCTCGAAATCCTGGCAGCTGTTCATCCTGAGGCCAAAACGACGTATTATTGGCTTTTGGGTCACCACAATCAAAGTTCTATTTCAATGCGGTCTGCCCGCGTACCTTTTCCTTGTTAACTCCAAAATATCCCTGTTCGAAGGACCGAGGCGTTTGGAATAGCTTTTCCTTTTCAGGAAGTGGGAGGTTGAAGAATCGTTGGCTCTTCAATACTCGTATTAGTCAAAATAGATATATATCCACATTCTCGGAAACTAAAATTTGTATACCGTTGTGCGTCGACACATCTCAACAAACCCTATTATATACACTAAGAGGAAGATGCCATATGTATGGCGAGGTCCAAAGCATGAGGATATATCTGAATGGCTGTGTCGACGCTCGAAAAGCCTGGATGATCAACCACGCATGTCCGAGTCCGCTAGTACAGATATTAGACTTGCGCTGCAAATGGGGCATTTCAGCCCGTCAGTTAGAGAGAGTCCGGGGTAGAATGTTGACTCTGCGCCAGGCAAAGAAAGTTCCAAGAGGGGCTCAGCACAGCTGGTTAGATTCGACGTTGGAGCTTTGTAGAAGTTGTCGACCAAGCGTGCTCGAGCGGGGCTGTATGCCAGCACTGACTTTTGTAGCCTTGTAAAGACTCGGGTGGGAACGACAATAGTTGAATTCGCTTCCTTTGACAGATCTTCCATGATTTCTGTCGTAATGCTGCTTTCGGCATTTTCTATCGATAGATCTTGAAAATCATCGCTCTCAATGCGTTCAACGATCATGGATCTGAGCTGGTTGAATAACGCCATTCTTTGCGCTCGCCCTTCTGCGATGTTGCTCATGTCAACTCCACTAATATGGCCTATATAATGTTGGAAAGTTTGATTGTCTTGGTGGCCCATGTGTTTTCTCCTTTCAGCTGTCAAGCATAATACCAAAACCCCTCCTGAAACCGTAGGAAGAGAGCGATTGCTTGTATCCCGCTCTGACTCCCAAGGAATTGAGTGCATTGTGGAAAGTCATGAATGGCCAAATTTTGTCGGGATGGAAGAGATCGAAAGCCTTTGAAGACCCCATCTGCTAAACGAAGAGCTACTGTGACCAAGCAATGCATTCGTTGGGATGTTTCGAGTATAGGAAATTCGAAACTAGCTTTTCGTTAGCACGATATTTCTGCCAGCGGTGAGTACAGACTTATTCGAGTCATTATCTCGTTCATTCTTGCGATTGCGTACGCAGACGCGCAAAACGTAGATCATGCCGGTCTCTCGCGCCCCGGCAATGCTATGGGTATCAAGGACAAAGTAATGTCTCCGTAAAGTAGTCCCTCATTGATACCCCGATGACATTGGGACTCGACGTAATCGCCTGGACGTCCGCCATAGTATGAAAGACAACTGGACAGGTATACGATCGTGGCCAAATTGATGCACATCGTGCTGCCAGAGAAAAGTTAGGAGATCCTTAACGACCTCTATTGTCGCGATTGGCTTTTCGAATGCCTTGGTAGAGCAACTTTCCATCCTCGACAGTGTTTTCTGGATGAAGGACTTCATCTGCTTGTGCTCTGTCTGAGTGTACCCATAGCGCGCCCTAATGCTTGTGATTCGTCTTATAGAATTCCAAACTCTCATCATCGTGGGTATGTTTACTTTCTTTTCGAGCTTCCCTTTGGAACGTTGAAATAAAGACAATTCAACGCTGTTGGTGATGAGGCTCATGTATGAGACGAAGTGGGAAGAATGGAAGCAGTTCGTGACGGAAGTCGGGCGAGGGGAGAGACAGCGCGAGCGCCGCATTGTAACGCACGCCCGCCATATTGCTGCATAGCCACGATACAGCGCGTGATGGAACCAAGAACTGGGATGGATGCAATGAGACCCATTCGTGGGAGTTGCGGTGGTAATCTGGGTTTTGGTCAAGTTGGGGCGCGTACTTTATCAGGTTCTGGAAATACGCCCGCTAAAGAAAAGCCAAGCCCGACAAGTCGCGTAGCTAGATAGCAGAGCGCCCTTCTAAATACTATACCTTCAACACACACTGCTCGTCAACTCGCCGTCTTTCGGCACTCATTCTCATACACGGCATCGTTCAGGTTTGCCGTAGAGTTTCCTCGCTCCCGGAATGCTCCCAAACGTACTACTATACTCGTCCCCAATTTACGGTTAGATGCTTCATTTGCTCTCGACCGGTTTTGACACCCCAAAATCGTATGGACCTCGAAATTTATAATCGAGCCAAGTCGCTCGGCCAGTCTCCATACATAGTCGCAAAGCTGGCAGCATACGGCTTAGGAAATTTCCTCGGCGACAACGGCGAGCAGCAGAACCCTGCCGATGAATTCCAAAACATTGACGTCCTGCACGGCCTCTACGCTTTGCTGGAGCAGGGCTCCTACATGCAGCCTCGGCCTGACATGGGCCGCGACTACTCTACACAGCAGCAGCGAGTCAAACGCCCACGCTCACAAGATTCCCTCGCGCTACAGGTCGAAGGCATGCAAGGATACACATCGAACTTCTCCGGGCAAGACGCTGTAGAGCTAACACCAGGAGGTCATCATGCTCAACTGCAAACGCAAGGACTTATCACCATCACCGCATGCCTGGGCCACCACCAGCCAAGATAGCTGGGCCTCCCAGTGTCGTAGGACTGGAAGGCATGCCGGATCCTGCGCCACGTGCACGCGGTCCGAAACTGAAGTTCACGCCTGAGAACGACCAGTTGCTCGTGGATCTTAAGGAGAAGAAGATCTTAACATGGAAGCAAATTGCAGACTTCTTTCCAGGGCGCAGTAGCGGCACGTTACAAGTACGGTACTGCACGAAGCTGAAGGCGAAGACCACAGTTTGGAACGACGAATTGGTGAGTCTATTCCTTTACCTTGCATTGAACGTTGGGCGGTCGCGATCCTGGCTCAGGGGTATATAGCCATGCACCAAGACCATTTATGTGCCACACGGTGCCAGTACTGACCTGGGTGGAACAAGCAGGTGCAGAAACTTCGGACGGCAATGTCGGAGTACGAAAACGACACGTGGAGAATAATCGCGACCAAGGTTGGGAACGGTTTCTCCCCAGCCTCATGCAAAGACAAGGCCTCGAAGCTCTTGGAGCTAGAAGGCTTGGATGAACCGCAAGCAGACGACGAGGAGGACCAAGCAGAAGAGCAGGACGAACCAGAAGAATACGGAGCCATCGAAATACGAACATGAATGCAGAAACGTCATGCACAGACAAATCACACCAGGAGCCCGAGAAGCACCTGTTGCGCCCGACCCTGGTTATTGCTGGCCAGAACCCCTAACACACACTCATATCCCCAACGTCAAACTACCTAAACTGTCATTTCCCTTTTGACGTCAACTTGTGATTATTTGCTCTTCCTTGTCGCTGAACCCGCGGAAAGGACTTGAACGTTCTCGCCACGCATAAGGAACAGGGATAGGCCGGTCCGTTACAAGATGCTTCCCTAGAAGGCTCTGACTCTTGTACAGCAGACATGTAGACAGTTGTGCGCAGCAGCTGGTAGCTTCGGACGAACTCAATCGCCTATTGATTTCGATGCCGCAGCATCTTTCAGGGCGATATTGTTGTTCGCAGGATCGTTCGTGTCTCACAACGACAGCACACATAAATACACTGCACTGGTTGTGGTCCGGCCTATTTTTCTTCCTAGTACTAAAAACAGCCATAATGTGGAAGGGCGCTTAAGACGCTTCACACATTGCGTCCCTGTCTATCCCCCAAGAGATGATGGGGTGTCAGACACATTCCGAATGCCTGCACCGCGCAGTCTAAATGCACGCCTTAACCTCGTTCCCCTCTTCCACTGAGCTTCGTGCGCCGTATCTAGACCCCTTATCGTGACGTAGGACAGCTGTAGGAAGATGCAGCAAGCTAATAACTACCCAACACTAACGCCATCTCAGAGAGTTTTCCCATCTTCCGTGGACGACCTGTAGCGAATTCTGTGATCCTTCGAGCGCCCCTGGAATGAAGAAATAAGCATACACACAGTGGGAAGCATCAATGGATCATGCCTGATGCCACACGCCCTCTCTTGGTCGCTGCAGTGATGAGAGCTACAGGGCGCGCAGGACGCCTCTCTGGGATATCGACGTTTGAGGCTCACTAAGCAGGTCAGCACTGAGCCTTTCGACTATCTAGACTGCCAAGACTTTGGCGAGTAAACAGTGGCGCCAGTGTGCGCTATGGCGGAGGACTCAGTAAACAATACAGTGCTTGTCCTCCATCAATCACAGCGTCCGCTAGCAAGAAAGTACAGTGCACCATGCAAATGATATAAACGGTAGGGGCGTCTTTTAAGTCCCGCTTGTGATTATTTGCACCTGTCTAGCGAGGCTGACTTTGTGTTATAAAATCAGGCAGTTCTAGCACAACATGACTACAGAGGCACGAATTCTTGAAGCAACACACCGTCTCAATGAGGTGACGTCCAAAACACCCCACTCATCACATAGGGGAGTAAGTGAATTAGCAGCAGGGTTCTCGCCCTCCGAGACTCTCAGTTTAGAGTCTCTAATATGCTCTATACGCGACAGAGATACTCGCAGCTCACAGGGCAAGATCTCGATTCTTGAAAGCGCCAAGGAGATTGTACGGCAATTGGAGAGCCCAGACGAGCGAGCAATGGAACTTCTCATGTCACTGTGTTGATTCGATCCGGTCGGATCTTCTGGTCTGCATTGCCGGCGTCACCTTGAGTCGAAAGCGAGGAAGCAGTCTGGACGGTCACGCCGAGCGACAGGTGGATGTGACAGTTGTGAAGCAGTTCTGGAAGGGTAGTCTGGCGACTTCGTTGTTCGACATCGTCTCGTGCACGTTCAGCCTTACGAGGGCGGCATAGCCACGTTCTGTGACATAGTTAGGTCAATGTACGATCAAAGTCGAATGTTGTCACGCGCGACGCGTCAAGCACCCCTTCACCAACACCACGGCGAACAAGCAGCCGCACAGTGACAACAACTACACGCAGCATCAAAGCAAACAAAACTCTCGGTACCTCTCTAGGAGCGCCGCGCAAACCCTTGACGTCTGTCCAGTCACGTACAACCGCTACAGTTGAATCTCCTCGCTAAAAGTGGATACTAGACTTTGGACAATCTTCATCACAAGTACAAAACACACAGGACTAAGACAATGCAGCAACATCACAGTTTGTCGCGTTCTCCGTTTCTGCGCTCTCCGCTTCTACAGCTCTTCAAAGTCAGATAGCCCTCGTTCGATCACTATCGGATACATGGCGGTATATCCTATCTTCATTAGATTTAGACTAAGAAGCCGGATGCACCTTACTTTGTCAATTATTGACCCCGGCCGAATCATTGCACCCATACCAATTCTCACTCCAGGCAACACTGTGACATTCGCTCCGATTGCGCAATTTTCCTCGATGTTGATTTCTCCTCCTTGGGCCTTACTCTGAAACCCTCGCCGGCGCTGAGGAGAATCCGATAAAAGATACCCAGCCAATGTCACATTCGGGCCGATGACAGTGTCATTTCCGATACAGACCTTGCATGCATCAAGTATGGTACAATTAGAACCGATCATAACGTTGTCGCCGATATGGATGTTGTATCCATAATCACACGAAAACGGGTCTTCAATGATGACACCGTGCCCCATCGTGCCTTGCACTGACTCTGGATGATCCGGTCCGTAACGGATATCCGATGCGCACAGCACGGAGCGGAAATGCTCTGTGATAAGCTCCGGACAAGAGTTGGCGTAGTCGAATTGCTTCAGTCGCTCCTTGCACAGCCTGTGATCAGTGACCAACTGCATTGCAAAGAATGAATAACTTTGACCGTTTAACATCTTAGTCTTCTCTGATGGCTGGTATAGTGGACTAGGCGGTATTATAGGCAGATCCGGAGGCGAAAGTCCATAGGGTATCAGAGATTGTGATCTTTCGGTGGTAGCTTGAGGTAAGAGCGCTCGATTCCTATGGCGCGAGAACTGACCATATCCTTCACAATCCAGATTCAATTGTCGACAATTCTCGCCTAGGAGGTTAGCCGGGCATATGGGACCAACATAACCTGAAGCGTACAGCAAGGTTTAGCCTCGTCACACTGATTCACTCTTAGCGAAAGATGCACTGTAGTTCGGGCTAGACATACCTTTTTCTTTCTCCTACGACAAGTAGCACAGCCAGTCTTGGTGCGTGGATAGAACTGCAAAGCTTTGAGAACTATCAGGCAATGCAGCCTGTGTCTGACTTACTCTCTTTTTCCGCGGATGCCTGGATGGATTCTTACCAGTGCGGCCAGGATTCTTGATGGCTGGACAATTCAGGTCGCAATGCTCGACTGGTACGTTCTGATCGTTGAGCATCGAGTGTATAGTGATTCTTTCCATGATAGACTCTGTAGCGTTAGGTCATTTAATTGAAAGACAGCAGAGATTGTGCAAGATCAAGCTGTTATACTGACATGTTGTTCGACAATGTTGGTTGGTACGCTAAGGACCGTATCTGCTGTGCCTCCTACCGTATGCCAAGGCGGGTCTCCTCCCTCCTAACTATTATCTTTCTATCTCATCGAAGATCGATCGTAGTAGAGGCGCAATAGCGTTCGTAGACGGCTACACAACCTGGATCACGGGCCCATCTGCCGCGGAGAACACCGACGTTCTACAGAGGACGGCTGTGGCCAAAGTAGAGCAGTGGACACGTCGGAGCGGCGCGGTGTTCGAAGCGGACAAGACAGTCTTCGTGCATTTTACCCGCACGGAGAAGAAATTATCATTGATAATCCAGATAGACAGAGTTATAGACAAGTAGCACTTCGGCTAGTCTTGAAGTTGTTGATTATCTGAGACCAGTCTCTGTAGACTGGGCCCAAATATGATTCTTTCTACTCTTGCAGGCTGTTGGGTGTTATGTCGAGCGCGTTGTGAAAGGAGTTTGATATTGTCTTGAGAGCGGCAGACGTCCAGGTTCCAGGTTCCTGCACTGTGCAAAGATTGTGGCTGCGGCGCAATAACAGACCGACGGCTTATGATCATCCGAATGAAATTAGATCCAGAAGAAACATCTACGGTACTCGTCACATGGGTACTCCCTTAAGCCTATAAGTGGCCGGGTACGGCGAAGTCTGTTGGTTGGTGGCACAATTGCACTAGGTCGGTTTGGTGGCCAAAAATTCCAATAAGTAAGTCATGATGATATCACTTGAGGTAGCGACCGTCCATTCAGAATGTGTTCCCGTGCGAGTGATGAGCATGTGAGCGATGGATTCATACGACCATCCGGATTCATGGATGGATCCGTCTGTAACTTTTTCAGCGCGACTCTTGGTACGTGGTTCATCCTTCACTTGCTAAACCACGTAGGTTCTTTCTAAAGTTGCGGACGTAGTCTAATACTAGTAGAGGATAGACGATGAAGTCAAGAGGATATACATTTCCGAGTACAGTTAGACCTGGCCACTCCATTACACGCGATAGACTTTATCGCTATCCCGATTCGCTCGTCAAGCAGTCTGCATTTACCAGGACACAGATCCTATCTCTTGGGACCACGCTACATCTTACGTACAAAGATGTGTCTCGAACTCGATCAAAGCTGTCTACATTGATTCTTCGATTCCCTTTCTGCGGAATGTACTGAAAAACCATCGGACTATTCAGCACATTGATGTCAGGAGACGACTAGGTAGTTCGAGTGCTTGGTACAAGCTATTCTGCCTCCAAGTGTCTCGCTCTTTTATGGTACTAGGCAAGTCATTGATGACTTGTTAATTACTGTACATCCTTCAACCATTACAAAACTTGAACTAGGCTATATCCGATTATCCATAGTTACATGAGAAAGCTTGGCAGACGGTGCACACATGTCGCGCGCGCACACGAACCGTAGTATAAATGATATTTTTATCTATTACCGCCAGACTTCCTATCAAACAATCAGTTCAATTCTGTGCCTATATTTGAAGTTGAACTGAAGTACTTCATATAGTCAAAATATAGCATATTTAAGGCTATATAGATAATTTTCGTATACCCTTTCGTACACCTAGACGTATACTTAGGTGTATTTGAGTACTAAGTCGTCTAAAACGTCTATATTCGTTAAGTAACTAATTAATACTCGGCGGAAGTTTCTAGTATAGACTCGGCGGTATAAGCTCGGCTCAGGATCCATGGAATATCATTTTCCCGGTATGCCTTAATGTCTAACACCCTAGGTCACCTATAGCCTACCCATCTAAATATACGAATATACTAAGCATATATATACTTCAGTTCAGTTCAATTATTTGCAGTTCAATACTATCTTAAATTGAAGTTGAACTGAAGCGTCAGTTCTTGGCAAGAGGCCTCAACTGAACTGGACTGACCAGTTCTTGAGGCGGTCGAATTGAAGTTGAACTGACTGATAGGAAGTCTGAAATTTACCGCCGTATTATCCCTCCATTATATATAAACCTATAATAATAATAATAATATTGTATAACTAGGTAGAGTAGTACTCTACAGGCCTATGCCTCCTCTAGTCTAAGCTACTATATAAGAAGAAACCCAAGAGGGGAAAACTTCCTTATGTCGATAATTACATCTCGTTAAACCTTTGTTTCTTCTAAAGTATACAGCCATAGGGTACACCTATTGGCCTACAGCCTGTGTTACCGTTGTTTTGCCCTCAGGCAGCACGTGCAGGTGCGGAGGTTATTAGTCAAGGGGTTCTTCCGGCATATGCCGGGTTTCCTCCGACGTATGCCGGGTTTCTTCCGGCATATATTTCCGGGTCCACTGGAATTGGAGGAGTGGTAGGTGTGTAATCATCCACCGGGCGACGTCCTTAGGGTACTCATTAAGCCATCGTACGATATCGGAGGTTCTTGTCGTGTGGATGAGCTTCTGCCTTTGCGTGTGAAGATCGGGGCACATTGCGAGCCTCCAGTTCGAAGTCGGATGACTCCTGCAGGTTCGACGTGCCCTATACCATCAGGCCCTGCTCCTGTTTTCGCCTTATCTCTCCCCTTTGGGCTTATACCTCCGGCTCTACCAGAAGAGGGGCACGACGCCTCCTCCAGCCAGGAAACTGCGAGGTTTGCTCCTTAAACCCATGTCACCAGCGTGCGTGCCTAGCGACACGTTCTGTCTCCTCATGAATCGACACGCGCATCCGTTCTCTCGGGCCATATAGTAGTCTCCCCGGCCAGGACGTGATCCCGCCTACTTCTAGGTACACCAAAGGTCAGAGCCCATTGAAGGGGTGAGGTCCTTGGAGCCAGCAGTCACTACTGTATACCACGCCCCGCCTTCAAGCATGGCTGCTATCCGGTTTCGCGTTGCCCATGAGGATCTCTCCACGATGGGTCGACCGTGTCTTGCAGGCGAGCATCCTTTGAATCCCATACGTGTACACTCGCGTGACGCGCCTAGGCGACTCAAGCATCCTCTACCTACTAACCCGACTTGTTTCCACTGCTTTTGATGGGTCCCTGTAGCCGCCTCTTGCCTGTGTCCGTGTACCATTGTCTGTGTGCACCAGCGCCCTGCCTCCCACGGTAGACTGTGACATCTCTCGTGCGCGGGAGCCGCTCTATCTATCCTAGACCCGAGCGGTATCCCGTATCGAGCGAAAGGTCTTAACAGAGTCGCGCTGCTGGTGGTCGCGCTGGGCGTCTTAACAAACGTAGTTTAACACTGCAGGAGAGTTAGCCTTAACAAGTTCATCCGCAGCAGTTTGTAGTTGCCCTCGACGTGATTTCTCGCTGATCCTCACGCACCCAGAGCCATTCAAGCCTCGAGGTGTCCTGTCGCGCTGCTGGGACTTCCGCTTTCTCTACCCATATGGTATGGTAGATTCAGGCCTGCTTTCGACACAGCAGCAGCGCGTCGGATGGTTTTCTTATCCCGGTATCCTCGTGGACTCCTCTCGACGCGTTGATTGAGAACAGGATGGAAGTGTATGCTGTCCCAGCTGGTTTGTTGCGGTGTGGTCCCTGTAGAGTGACGCGTCGCGAAAACTCTGCAACCACCCACCCAGCGACGACGAGGTCGCCATCAACGCCGCTCCGAACCTCTTGCTGCCTCCGAAGAGGCATTGCCCAGCTGCGACGACGTGGACGCGGTTCGTGAGACTTCGCAGCCTATAAAACTATAATATATGTAAGAATAGGGTAAATGGATAGTAGTGTTATATGCGAGGGGGATGAAGTAAAGCATGAATTCGAGGCTTTCGGGAAGATATTCGCGGAGTAGCGTAAGGAACGAGTGTATAGCGTGCTTCCACATTCGAGCGGGCATGGAATACTTGAGAGCAAGCCGCTGAAGAGCTGGGGTTGCTGATGGATGCTGGGAGGAGAGGAAGAAGTCGTGATGCTCATGGAGCAGTGTACTGTGTAGTGCAATGAGAACTTGGCAGTGCTGAGACGCCAGCTGTATCCTATCCTTCTCTTGGGACGCAGCCGCTTGGGCTTTATCAACGCTAATGCATTTGTTTTCGACCAATACAAGACCGGTGTATATGCTCTTTACCTCGGCCGCAAGTTGCGATTGTGAGATAAGTCTATGGTCTGGCTGTAAGAGTAGTTTGGGTTGCCAATCATCGGTAGAAAATGGACTGGGCTGGCGAGAACCTGGGTTTTCGGGGCTTCTAGACTGAAGTGATAATATATGGGGTTTCAACGATCTTGATTGAAGCCTAGAATCAGTGGCCTCGTGGGCTTTCCTGCTGAGGTGTGAGTTAGTAAAGGCACATGGCTAGTAAGAGTTATACTCACGCTTTGTGCGCTGCTTCCTCGTATATTGGCCTCCGATCCAGTGCTGTAGACACGTGCGAGTCCATTTTTAGATTATTAATCAGCTGCTGCGAGTGACGGCTTTGCACATGGTCTCATAGAGTGTCGTCCTTAAGGAATGTCTGGTCGGTACAGTAGGGACAAGCGTAGAGGTCAAGCTGACCTTTTCTAGACTGAATCATAGTAGTAATCAATGTAGTGTTAACAGTTTATTGTATTGCTAGTTATCATGACAAAGATAGAAAGTAGTGCGGGCATAATATAAATTGAGAAAAGGGCAACAAGCCCGTCATTCAAGGTCGCACATCCATCAACTTCACCGGTCACAGGCACCTCAAAACTCTGGGAAGGAGTTGAGAGGCCTACAGCATGGATAGAAGGCAACCAGTGAGTCTCCTTACAGCAAGCAAGCTCTGATGAATTTGCTTTCAGGCATACTTACGGAGAATCACTGTAGCCTGTCAATGCAGTAATGACCAGAAATTCATCACTTCATCAGGATGCATGATTATTATGCGACACTAGCAGGTAACGCAGTGCATGCTCTTCCAGTTGTCCACCCAGCTATGCTATAGAATCTATGCTATCCTAGCGTCCGTTCTGTCCCGCCCGTCTTAGTGATTACGAGGAGTCGCTGAAACACGAGCTAAACTAGGCGTCAATGCAAAAACTTCGCGGCTTGTGTGCCGTTATCGCTCTTGTGTATTCCAAACGACCGTGCAGAGAGACTCATGGCTGCCAAGAGAAACCACGGGGTGGGCATGTCAATCGCTTGAAATAATTCAGGGGCTCTGCATGATTCTTAGCACCCCAGCCATAATTCAAACAGTAAAAGAATACTAACGCCTCATTCATGCATTGCTCTGGCGGGCCAACAGTCGAATACGGGATCAAAAGGAAATCCCTGTGAGGGTCCCGGGGAGTAGATGTTCTCCTGGTCCAGAGCGTGCTCGAAACCTGACTGGGAGTTCGACATTGGTCCTGATGCAAGCCTGGGGGAGCCACTGGCTCGTTCCACTAGTAGATTAAGTTAGCTCCTCACCTGTAGCATCCACCCCTACAGGCTAATCCTTGATGTTGCCTATACGATGGACGCAACGTTCCTCCATTGACATACCAATCTGTTTCGAAGATCCCTGGCTAATAATAACAAGTGGCCATGAAGCACGGATAAGGTGCAGTGATATTTAACTTATCCTTGGCAGTGCATAAAGCCACTTACTAGGTGCAATGAGACTATCCCCTGTTATCGAGAATGAGTTGCAAGTACTTGACCGGTCAGTTATCGCTACTCGATCGCCGGACGCCAGCTCGCCGGCCTCGCATCGGATGAGTTGGGGCGACCTCTGGAACAATTGAAGAAGTCTCTACCTTGTCCTCGGTCCAGTCCCTACTCGATATTGGTGGACGACAGGTAATGCAATGCCCTGGCTTTGGTTCTGTCAGAGGCCTAAAAATATCCAAAATCAGTTCGTCGTCGCACAATTGGGATACCAAACGTCTGCAACCACCTGTAAACAAAGTGGCTTCCCGTCCTGTCCA
>NW_022985592.1:0-35022 GCF_010093815.1 Pseudovirgaria hyperparasitica
TCTAGAGGTCTAGAAGATTCCTATTATTAATTAAGAGAAGGATCTAGAATATATAAGAAGGAATATATAAGGAACGGTCTCTCTATATATTTAGTTCTCTCTCTATCTAGTCTTTACTTTAAGAATTATACTATATTCTTATTATCTTTAAGCTATACTCCGCCGATCCGTTTATTATATAATAGTCTATTATGGCTAGATCCTATTATATAACTCTATTTAGATATATATTCCTTATATAAGGAATATTATATATCTATTTATACCTGCCCTTTTCACAACGTTCATATCTGAAAACGAGCCTGGGTACGTTTAGTAAATCTACGGCTTCAAGATCAATTTTCCAGTTGTCTTCCTGCCCTCAAGATCCTGATGCGCCCTTGCAACTTCTGCCAACGGATAAGTATCGTGAACCCTCGGGTCCAAGTTATTATCTTGGATATACTTGAAGAGCTCCTGTACGTATCCGTCGTACTCCTGTCTCGTAACAATGTAATTGAACAGTGTAGGCCTCTGTACCTTGGCATTTTTCGCCGCCAGCCTGGCCAGCACCAACGGGTCTGGTGCTCCGGACGCGTTTCCAAATGATACTAACGTACCCTTGCGCGCGATACTCTCCAGGCTATCGTCGAACGTTGACTTACCCACACCGTCAAACACAGCAATCACTCCCGCGCCATTCGTTACCTCTTTGACCTTTTCGGGCACGGAGTCTTTCGTGTAGTCGATGAGCACTTCAGCACCATGACTTCGCGCAAGCTCGCGCTTCTCTGGCGTGCTGGCTGTCCCAATAGCGTGTGCACCGACAGCCTTGAGCAGTTGACATAACCATAACCCAACGCCGCCAGCAGCAGCATGAACCAACACCCAGTCGCCTTTCTTCACGGGGTGACTCTCACGAATAAGCGTGAGAGCCGTAACACCTTGAAGGAGGCTTGCTGCGGCAACCTCTTGCGAGATACCGGGGGGAATGACCGATGTATGCAATGAGGTGGCGATGGTGTATTCGGCGTACGCACCCGTACCGATATATATGACACGATCACCTATTTTCAGAGAGTGCAGATTACCGGAACCTGTGGATACAATAGTGCCGGAGGCTTCGCGGCCAAGAACATGAGGAAAAGATGGAGGTTTGTATAGTCCTGTGCGGAAGTAGCTGCGCAAAGTGAGGTTAGAAGATGGTGTCTGAAGTACTGTTTTTGGACATAGGACTGGTAATGCTTTGAATTTAGGAATTGCTAGAGTTGTCGCTAGACACATGCCCTACATCATGAAGTGGCGTGGGGAGACTTACGTGTCGATGTAGTTGACTCCGATGAAGTCATTCTTCACTAGTATTTCGCCTTCCTTCGGTTGTGGCACTGGAAGATCTGTCTTATACTGAAGTACCTCAGGCCCGCCGTTCTTTTCAATGATTACGCCCTTCATAGTCTTAGGGATCTCTTGTGAAGCCATTGCTCTTGCAAACGTGCGTGATGAAGACGATGTAAATTGAGTTCGCAGTATATCTAGACGAGATAACGTTGCAACTCGTGACTGCTTTAAGATTGAGCGACGAAACATGGGCTTATGAACGTTTCAACAGCGGCGAGGAGTTGCATCGACATGATTGCGTGATTGTCCACGGAATCATTCCATGGAGGGTTGCCGGATTGAGCTTTCTCCACTTTCCACTGGTCACGTCATAGCTCGCCGGATACGGACCGCTGTCACGGAATAGAGTCCGAGTCGGAAGATACCATGACTCTGTTTTCAGGGTCATTGGTGAGAGTACCTCCATCTGCCTTGCATTTGTTTGACACGTTTTCCCCGTCCATTCTCTACTTCACCATCATGACCACGCTGCTTCCGAGGGGGATAGCAAGAATCTAACCACTTCAATAAGCTCCTCGAAGATTCGATGGGCCCACATTCTCAACAAAGATGCATTTAACAGCGTAGACTACAATGAGGAATGAACGGGCCCATGAAACAGTACGAGAAAGGAGATATGATTTGCTATAAATGTTATACCTTGCTGAGTTTGATCGCCGCTGGGAGAATGTATTATCACGGAGTGCTACACATCCTACCCAGCATGCGTTGAGTTAAGCTGGATATCTGTCTCATCAAGTGGCTTAGAAAGTGCATTTCTCAATCGTATCATATACACACCTACGGAGTTCAAATATAGTCTAGCAAAAGTTTCCATCGAGAACACCTTTTGTCTCCAAGCTAGTCTCACCAGGTTATGGAATGTAGTGCATCGCCACATCGAATCGACTGGGACTAACGTCACCCATAGACAAGAAACGCCATATACTCCTATGTCTCTCTTCAAAGCCCACTGCCATTATTTGAGCACTTTTCCTTTCGCCTCTGAATCTGATAGTTCTCGGATGAAGACTTTGACGACAGAGCCTTCAATGTCCTCTTGGCCATCTTCGAAGCCAGAGCTCACAGCGACGGCGAGATACCGACCATCCTTCGAGAAGTCCAAGGCTGCTATACTGGCAGGATACTTCTGATATTGCCGAATACGTCGTTTCGCAACGCCGTCCCATAACGCTACGACACCGTCTCCACCACCGGAAGCGAACGTGCCGTGTTTCGGATGAAAAGAGAGCGCATTGACGGGGTATACGACGTCTACACTATCAACAGTCTGTCTGTGGCACTTGAAAGCATACTTTCGTGCTTGCGATTCGGACGATGGGTCAAACCATTCCACAGCGACGCGACCTTCAATACTGCTGCTCGCGTAGCCAGCATCATTTGACATGCAGGATACTGCACGTGTCATAAACTTTAATGAGCTTTCCCGTGTTTGCCACGGCTCGACTTCAAGTAGATTTGGTGAAGGTTGGGATGATTGTGCAGCTGCCGTAGCAAGAGCATCAAGTTCGTAGATGTGTACCGCGCGAGTCGCCATAGCGACGACAACTTTTGTAGCTGTTAAGGAAATTGAGAATGCTTTACTGGGAAGCTGTATCGTATTTGGGACGTGGTCGGGTTGTGATCGCAGATGAATATGCAGAGTCGAATCCCAGCCACCAGAGATGACCATGTCGTGCGCTGGGTCGTAGACCACAGCATTTGCGCCTGCGTCGTGACTACTGAGGACAGTCTGTTCACCTGTGGTCAAGTCGACTCTGAATACAACATTCCGGTCAGTTTGGTATGCCTGGGTCCTTAGTGGTGGCACTCACCTTCGTACATCCCAATCCACGCCTACGGTGAAAGCCTCTTGATCGTCTTTTCCAAAGCACAAGTCTAGTACAGGGGCACGGTGCTCATACTTCTGCAGTATGCGGGCCGAATCTCCTTCAGAGGCATCATATAGGTATACATGCTTGTCCCATGAGGCAACTAGCAGCTTGGGAGAGCTGGACGCGAACTTCACGGCAGAGATGGCATCTTGAGGAGACTCTGAAAGCTCAAACTGATCTATGCAATGTTAGTTCCACCTAACTCTCGTTCCTGTGGGTCTACCTTACGTGAAGTCATTTTGGGTATGGCGAAGGCTTGGTCACCTCAAGCTTGCCCAGATCAGCCAGTCATTGTTTTGAAGCTGCGGGCAACTTCACGGCTTCACTTCCGCTCCGAAATTTTACCGATGTCTGCTAATGGGTCATTATCATCCCAACCTAACTCAAAGCTTCACATATACCACTAAATGCCTTTTGCACAACTCATCGTTGGACCACCTGGGTCTGGCAAAAGCACATATTGCGATGGTATGCACCAATTCATGTCCGCTATCGGGCGCAAATGCTCAGTCGTCAACCTCGACCCCGCCAACGATCATACCTCATATCCAGTCGCCCTGGACGTTCGAGATCTTGTCACACTGGATGAAATAATGAGAGACGAGGATTTAGGTCCAAATGGCGGTGTATTGTACGCATTGGAGGAGCTCGAGCACAATTTCAAGTGGCTAGAGGACGGCCTGAAGAGTCTCGGAGGTGAACCAGATAACGCACCTATCTTCAAAGGAACATAGCTGACGTAGCTATGAAGACGATTATGTACTTTTCGACTGCCCTGGGCAAGTGGAGCTATTCACACATCATGCATCACTGCGGAATATCTTCTTCCGCCTGCAGAAGATTGGGTACAGAGTCCGCCCTCCCTCATATCCCTGATTCTTGCACGCAACCTGGCATGCAAGCTGACATTATTTCGTAGCTGGTAGTAATACACCTGACGGACTCTTTCGTACTCACGCAGCCCTCTCTATATATCGCAGCACTGCTCCTAGCCCTGCGTAGCATGCTGCAGATGGATCTTCCCCACCTTAACGTCTTGACCAAGGTCGACAACCTGTCAAGCTATCCTCCGCTTCCATTCAGCCTAGATTTTTACACTGAAGTCCACGATCTCTCCTATCTTCTACCATTCTTGAACGCGGAACAAAGTGGACGCAATCCGTCTACCCAATCTCTTGGAGATACCGAACGGGGGCTTCCCGAATCCAGATACGCATCTCTAAACCGTGCGATCACATCGTTAGTGGAGGATTTTGCACTTGTCGGCTTCGAGACACTTGCCGTGGAAGATAAGAAATCAATGACGGTACTACTGCGTGCTATAGACCGTGCAGGGGGCTACGTGTTTGGTGGGACCGAGGGAGCGAATGATACAGTGTGGCAAGTAGCTATGAGACAAGACGCAGTTACGATGGATGCGAGAGACGTTCAAGAGCGATGGATAGATCGAAGGACGGAGTTCGATGAGGCAGAAAGAAGGGCATGGGAGGAGGAAGCAAAGGGCTGGGTCGGGGGACGTACAGAACATGGCAATGGGCGTTCTGAAGTTACGAGTACGAATAATGGCATCAAAATTGTTAGGAAAGGGGGATGAATTACGGTCCGGCGCACGACCGATTTCAATATGGCGCAAGCCCAGTCTCAAGAAGCTGGCAATTAAGCTACTTCTGATGTTGACATACGACTTAACATCGATGATAGTGGAGTGCGCTGGTCGCGATACTCAACCAATATCGGCGAAAGTCAGGTAAAAAAATGGCCGATAGCGCTGGCCAAGCTGGGAAAGCAAGACACGATATTATAGGAAAGAATGATCTATTATGTCTCCTAAAGAGGAATTACAAAGTCTATGACTTAAGATGTAGCTTTCGGTCAAACTCCTGAACGCCTTCGCTCATATTCAATAACTCGCTAAATCCAATCACTGCTCTACACCAATTGCGCGTGGTCCATTGCATTCGCATCGTTCATAATAGGATCCTTGGACTCTTCCTGCGCTGTATCCCCGAAGGTCTCCTCCTCAGTCTTTACCGCGTATGAACCCCTTGCACCATTCGGCACGTGGAAACGCAAATCGATCCGTAGAATCGCGAACATATACACAATTATAATCTCGATCCCAAAGTTAACCAGATAGAATGCTACCTTGTGGAAATAGTCTGGCAACGGCTCTCTCTGGCTCACCGGTGTCAAATAACTCGTTGCAGCTCGATAGCTCGCGCCCAGGCATGCCAATATCGAACTCGCGTACAGAATCGCGATCTTCGTCCGGAAGCGTCCTGAGCCAAATTTGTCCGTGCGCTGTTTGCGCGGCAGCAGCAATGCTATCGTGAGCAGTGGGATCGGGTAGAAGCTGAAGAGCATGAAGAACGACTGGCCGTACATCTGGATGTCGCGGTCTATGCGACGCGTGTTCGTGCTCAAGGTGAAAAAGCTCTGCACTGTCGCAGTAATGACCATGACCAAGGACAAGACTATAAGTACGTAGTTCGACACCAGGAAGATCTTGAACCCTTTATGCCAGCCCCATGTCGGATGCATCGCGCGCACCACCCTCTGCGTGAATAGGAGGTTTACGATGAATATGAGCAGCACGCCCGCGGCGACGAAGATCGAGGCTGCGATGGAGAGGTTAAGGTTGGTGGGAAGCGATGTCGAGGCGATGCGCAGCGTGGTGGTTGCGATGCGCGACATGCAGAAGCCAAAGAGAAGTACCGAGAAGATGAACTTGTGGCCGCGGCGACGGTTCAATTGGAATATTGTCATGTGCGTAGCGGCGCCGAGGATGAAGAGGACGAGGAAGACGGCGGTGATCGGTATGTCGACGTGCTTCACATTTGCGCCGCCGAGGGCCCAGTTTGTTGGGCGATATGGACCCTGAATATGTTAGACGAGTCTCATGACTTTTATGTTGTTATGCTTACACTTGACATTGTTGCACGACTTGGTTGCAGATGGGTACCGTGAAACGACACTCTTTGGTGCAGACAGGTTACAGGTCGCTGGGACGGTGTCTTCGCTATTTAGCACAGGTTGTGAAACTTGTACGATGACGTGTTAGAGTGAGTGATGATGAGATAGATTGAAGTGAATCTATGAAAATGTGGTATGAAATGCAGTTCCTGCGTCATCTATATATCTCCTTGTAGGGCCGAGAGAAACGTCCGATAGATATACCTCAAAACCCCTTCTGGCGCGAGAGGCCGACGCCGTTAAGATTGTTGGTGTTGGCTAACGTCTCCATATGGGGAAGGAACGTGCTGGCCCATCGAAATCCACGTGCTAAACCCCGAAAAAACGATGAATGAGCATCGCTTTTGTAATACCAGCCAATAAGACGCCTTCGTTTGTGCAAAGAAGCGCCTCAGGCAGTAGTCTCGGCATCTGCGAGTAGCGAGCGCAGAGCCGACTCACCGACTTCTTAGTGCATCAGATGGCTAGATCGATCCTCAACTGTTCCCTAGTTATTTATGTGCGTGAGAAAAACGAACCCTTGCCGTCGGATCGGTGCTGTGCAGAGTTCCGTCGCGTAGCAATAATGACCACCCTACGTAAATATATTTGTAAGCAGACATCATGTTCGATACAATGTGTCGGAGGACGAACGCCGAGACGGCAGAAACTTGCCGGATCCAATGCTATGATTGCATTATAATTTGTGCATAACAGACGTATACTACCATGAAATGATAGATACGCGATTCAGATGGAAGATGTACGAGCATTAGAAATGGCGACAAGCGATGCCTGGGAACCGAATCCACGCTGGCCATTGAGCTGACAATTCAGCCCTTGGAGAATTTGATAAATGGAGGGCGGAAGGGGATTGTTGGCAAGCTGCGTCCCTGAGATGTTGTTCCGAAAAGACTATTCACGCTGTGCGCTAAATTCGTAGTGCTTGAGTTGCTAGACGTTGCACGATGTGGCACTTGCGTCCGCGACCTCAGTTGGTTTTCTATCGGTGTATGTATTTGCGTAGAAGTCAGCTTCGTGTTATATTTTCTCGACCGGGTCGTCACGCAAGGTGGTCTTCGTGAGTCATGCGACTCGGGCTGTATCTGGGCCAGCGAAAAACACCGATTCTCACTATTGGATATGTGTACTACCATCCTCTATCAGCAGACAGTCTTGTCAAAGGTTGTGTCATACATACTTTGCGTTGACTTGGCTCGAGTATGAATCAATTCGTTTGTTTGGTGGGTGGGAACTATCGTATATTTCAGTCTTGATGTTGAACGAAGAAGCCATAAAAGAGAACCATGTATTGGCTGACTTACATCTGGAACCTATTCCTATGGTCGGCCGAAGGAGCTCAGTGCTCTTTGCGGTACATTGATATTCGGGGTCTGTTTACAAGTTACATATCAGCGAGGCAAGCGACAAACGTTAATGAGAAGATGGTAAGAATGGAAGATATATCAGGTTCATAGTCTCACTTGTTAGCACGTGGCGTAATTGCACTTGAAGTAGTACAGGTTCGGTTCTTTTGATGGTTGCCACCCCTGGCAAATCTATAGGCATTGAGCGCTCTTGATGAGCTATGGACTGCTCTTGACTGCTTGGGTAGCATTCATCATACACCTCCATCCATGCATCAGGTCTCCGCATGGATGGAATCTGACATGGACGCCATGGATAGTCAGATTGCGTGGTTTTGCTCCTTTCAGTGATCTCGCCCTGGAAAATATCATCATAACTGATCTCATCGTTCTCAATGTGAGATATTATAGAACTTGGACCAGAAGCACGATCTTCGGAATCACTCATTTCCGACATGCTAGAATCCATGCTAGAATCCATGCTGCTTGGTGTGCCCGTACGTGCAGGAGCTGTGATTTGAGCGAGCTCGTAGTACACTTGGCTGTTCATGCGGGTGCGTCCCAAACCCACTCCGCTTTCAGTTGATACGTGCATCGGGCAGCCTTGGAGGTCAGTCTTTGCTACATAATCCCTGCTGTGTTCTTTGAGATGTACGGAGCAACTGTAGGCCGGTCAACTTGTACCACTAGACATGGAGATTTTGCGAGTGGAATCTATCTATAGAGATATCGCTGTAGAGCGAGAGACGTACCCTGGTTCTGGGGCCTCGTCAATCAAGACCAAAGTACTTTTCTTGGTCTGTTCATTGACAAGAGTCGCATGTGATGTTGGTCTTCCTCGAATTAGATGGAGGCATCTCGGAGCAGAAACTCTGACTCTCGAGTGGAAATGAGCCTTTGGTAGCGGGCCTATCCTAGTCTCAAGAGTCAAATCAGTATCCCTGAAAACGCGACTCAGCTTTGTCGGCTGCGCCCTAATACTCGAGCCCGCTGATAACTCACGCGACGAAAAGCCATCGTGTAAGCCCTGAAATAGTAACTTGTTGTGGGCTGGAGTAAAGCTTAAACGACGATATCGACAGCCATGATATCTTGGAATAGATTTGAGCCGAAAGCTAGTCTTCGCATTGCTCAGAAGTCGACCCGAAGTTCGAATGCCACTCTTTATGAACGACTTCTCAAAATCTTCAATGGGATCAAGATCAATAATAGCAGCTGAACAGGTGTCTTTTTCAAAAGTGAAGTCTGGGCCCGGGAGTGGTCTGAACGATAGAAGCGGTAATGTAGCAGTTGGTAATCGTTGCTTCTTTGTCCTCACTTGCGTCTGAGCCTCTTTGCTAGATACGTTACATTTTACGGTGTTTTTGAGAGAGGGGGGGTCGCCCTCTACGGCTGTGGCTAGAACAGAAGCTGCGGTGATTGGAGGGTTACGCTGATCTTGACGACCGGATTTTGCACCTGCTTGGCGTGGCTCTAACATCGACACGGAGGGAGCTCTCAGCATTAATGAGCTGGCAAGGACCAGCCTCTCGATTGAATATCTCAGGTGTCGGCGGGATGAATGTGCTTTAAAGCCACTTCCGTCGAGCTTCTTCGTTGTTGATAATAACGGAGCATGCGGCCACTATGCTGCTAAATGTTACGGACGCATACGTCACAAGCAGTATAACTGTGAGGCGCAATATGAAGCTTGATGAAAACAGTGGAGGAGTCTAAAGGCCAACCTGCAACACGATGCTGCGTTTGATCTAGAGAACTGGAATGGTGATGTGAGCGGCTCAGCGGACACTGACCTTGAAACAAATGCGCGCGCCCTGAAGGTGAGATTTCTAGCTGCCTAAGACTTCGGAGTGAGGGCCAGATCTATATGATCGGATACGTCAGACAAGCAATGGTTATCGATTCAGACATGAAGGAGTAGAAGTTATTCCATGACAGAGAGCAGCGAAGTTCTAAGCATAGTCAGGTGACGTAATCGGACCTACCTTGGTAGTGGATCCGTATATCCATAGTTGCATGGGAAAGCTTGGCGCCCGATGTTCGCCGTGTCACCAACACACACGATTTAGTATAATCGACATTTTTATCTATTACCACTATATAATACTTATATAGTACTAAATATTACTAAATATTAGTTCTATATAATCCTTATTATATCTCTATAGCCTTTATATTACTTTATATTATCTATAATACCTCTAAAACTATAGAAAAAAAGTAGTTATATAGAGATATTCTATTACGGGAATACGATATATACATAGATATAAGAGTATTTATAGAATATAGTAAGTTTAATAAGGGAGGAAGCCGGAGTCTACTTAGCTTCCTTAAGATATAGAATAGAGTATACTATTAAAAAGGGGCTTACTAAGCTTTATTAAGTAAGGAGAGAGTAGTAGTACGGGCGTAGTATACTAGCGTTAAGTATACCTAGAGTCTACCCTTAATATTACTCTCTCCCTCTACTTATTTATTACTAGAGTCTACTCTAGCTATAGACTACTTATAAGTAAGTATTATCTAGCTTATTTCTACTAACTTTCTAGAAAACCCTTAATAAAGCTACTCTTCTAGGCCTAGTTATTATAGTAGTAATTATTATTAGATTATAGTAATACTTATTATTATATATAACGCCCTCTAATATAGGTCTTAGTAACTAGACTTAACGCTTACTATTAGATTATAGTATATATACCTTCTATTAAAAGAATCTATCTATTAAATCTATTATAAGTTATTTATAGAAGATAGTTTAACTTCTATATTAGTAGCTCCTTTTATATCTATATCTCTCTAGTACCGGGTAAATAGCTATCTATCTAAGAATAGCTTCCCGATATAGTAGTATCTATTATTACTCTAGTAGTAATAATTATTATTATAGAATAGTAGTAACCTCTATTACTACTATATATAGTACTCTCTATAAGCTAGACTACTTAGATTTAATATATATATTTGCGTAGTAAGTCTAGCGAAATTTTACTAGACTTACTATCCATGTATCTACTTTAATTTAGCCCTATACCTTCTTAGACTTTAGCCCTATACCTCCTTAGACCTTAGATCTATTATTAAGTATATAGAAGAAAGAGTTTAGTTCTTTAATTAAGGACTATTTTTATATTAATCTATCTCTTACTAGGTACTTCTTAGTTAATATAGTACCTATTATTGTATACGCTAGAACTATTTACTCGTCTATTAAGAGTATATAAATAAGGGTTATTTATATATTCCGGAGTCGCGCGTAAATAGATATTTATATATTATAGATATCTTATTTATAATATCCTATTCACGAAGGTCTATTTATAATTTTAAGGGTTCTAAGTATAAAGGTATAGTTTCTCTTCTATTTTTCTAGACCTTAATAATCTTATCTCTCTCTATTATAAGATTAGATTCTCCTTCCTTATCTAGTTAGAGTCTAGTTACTAATATTTAGGTTTTATAGATAAATAATATTATCTACTACTAGGGCTATACCCTAGCTAGTAAAGACTACGCTAACTAAGCGGTAAGTATTAGACTCTATATTATTTATATTAGACTCTACTAATTTACTTAGTTAAACCGAAGTTACTTCTACGCTTATTATACTCTAAGAAGAGTAAATTACTAGAATCTATAAGCTAACTTAGGAACCCTTATTATAATAACCGCTAACTAAGTATTTTAGGCCGGAGATCGCTTATATTACTTATATAGTATAGACTTAGTTAGCTAATACTAGGGCGTAAGTTCTTTTCCCCTCTAGTTCTATGTTTTAATACCCGACTAATAGTTAGTTTAGACTAGATATCTATAAGGACCTCGTCTAGGTTCTAAAAGCTATAAAGGCTTTATAGTCTTTATAAGTAGCTAGTCTACTTCCTATATAAGACTATTTAGACTCTCTAGATAAATAATTACTAACTATACTTTTAGTACTATTGCCTTCTAGATAACTACCTAGGTAACTAATATAGTAGTCTAGTAGAGTTAAATATAAGTTTAATTCTAGACTCTAGTTAAATTCTCTTACTAACCTTCTATTATAGTATAGGCGGTATTTCTCTAGTATTAGTATTAGAGCCCTATTAGGCTAACCCGTAGGCCTATTAGAATATACTAGCCTCTAGGCCTTTTCCTTTAGTATTTAGTTCTCTCTCTCTTTTTTTTTATTCTTTTCTTTCTTATAGAATAAATTTCTTTTCTATTCTCTCTTAAGACTATATAGTCTTTCTCTTCTTTATCTATATTCTATAGGTTACTAGATAGATATCTTCTTTTTCTTTATAGTCTATTACTCTAGTAGACCGTTATTTATCTTAGTAGGTCTGAACTTCTATTTAAACTTATCTAATATAGCGGTATCTATTAGATTTACTAAGGGTTTCTATATTAGATTATAATATCTAATCTATTTTACTAGGACTTCTCTTCTCTATTCTCGCCCTTTATTTCTAGTATATAGTATCTCTTTAATTTACTACTCTTCGTGTATCTTAATAAGTATAGAGTCTAGTTATTTATTATTAGTATTCTATCTAGATAGAGGGTCTTTACTAGCTAGTCTAAGTAGATCTATATAGAATACTAAGTAGATATTACTAGAAAGCCCCCTTAGTCTAACGGATACTAGTAATAGAACTTTATCTATAGTATATTTCGCGTACTTTAAGTCTAGGTGTTATGGATAGCGATGTCATGGCTTGGTCAAGTATTAAATTTATTACTAGCTACTTTATAGAATCTACGTCTATCTATATCGGACCTTTAGTCCGTAGTTCTTACCGTTATTCATCTCCTTATTACTTTCTATAATAGCTACCCCTAATTAACTTAAAACGATAAATTAACTCGAAATAATAATATCTTTTATAATAATACTAAAGTCCGTTACTCTAGTAGGCTTACTTTAATTAGGTGCTTGTGTAGATACTATGCGATATTACTTTCTAAGTATCGGTAGAAGTATTAATAGTATTATTATAATATAGCTCTACGTTTCTCCGGTTCTTACACGAGGATAGCTTCTATTACCTTTAGATTTATAGTAACTATCTAAAGTCTATTGTGAACCTCGAGGAAAGCTTCGAATTAGTTATCGGGGTATTTAAATATATGATTTAGTACTATTCTTATTACTCTTATTTCTTTTATATTTATTTAATCCATTTATAGTATCGGTATAGCTATAGAGATCTAAGACTATTCGTATATATCGTCGTCTTTTCTTAGCTAATTTAAGTAAGTAGATTTAGTAGGAGTAGAAACTATAGGTATTAGAGTAATAATAGTTTCTATATTTATAGCCGCGGCGGCGCTTACGACGACGGTAGTAGCTATAGTACTTATAATAACGTTAATCTCTATGTCGGCTATAGTACTTATAATAATATTAATATCTACGTCGGTTACGGCATTAGTTTCTACTAGTAGTATGGTTTTAGTAGCGGCTTCTTCTATTTAGGAGTCTTCTATATCATAGAATTCGTTTACTAACTCCGAGTTATTAGTATTCACGAGCTTCGCGAATTACTACCTTTATTTCTTAAACTTATTTAAGACTACTTCTTTATATATAACTTCTATTAGGTCGTTATTTATATTAGTATCTAATTCTCTAACTTCGAGTAGCTTAATATCTAGGCTCGATCCCTTATTATCTAAGAGCTTCTAGGCGTTTCGTTCTAGAAGTTCCTTAAACTAATACTCTAGCGTAGGAATTCTAGAAACTAGTATCTCTATCTAAATATTATTAAGTTTAGAATAGTAATTATAAGTACTAGCGGCCGCTACTTCATTAAAGAGCGTTTCGAAGGGTATTCCGTTTCTATTAGAAGCTTTATATAGTTTATCTTCTTTTATAGCGAGTAGATACTTAAAGCTATCTTAGATATATTACTAGTACCTTCTAATGATTTCTTTAATATCTTATACGCCTACTTCTATAGCACGCTCTATGGTTTTCGTCACGCTATTAGGATATTATAGGTTTATAATTATCTCTATGAATCTTCGTATCTAGCCGGTGATTCTTAGTATTTATCTAATTAATTCTTTCCTAGATAAAGCATCTACCGTAGGCGTAGTAGTTACTATAGGCGTAGCTATTACTACGGGCGTAGCTATTTCTACTATCGTAGCTATCTTCTACGTAGCGATCTTTTATACTTCTACTATAAACCTTTTTAGAGTCTCCCTTATAATATCTTTTATCTAAGCTTCTATCTCTTTCTTATGGGCTAAGATAAGCGTGTTTATTTCCGCCTCTTATTAACTAATAGCGTTTACGGTTAACGCGGCGGGAATTAAGATAGACTCTTATTAACTAATAGCGTTTACGGTTAACGCGGTGGGAATTAAGGTAGGTAAGGTCGCGGGAATTAAGGTAGATCGTAGCTCCGTTAGCTCTATTAGAGTAGACGGAAGTTCTAACGACGTAGAAGCTACCTTAGATACTATTATTTTAGCGGTAATTAACTTTATCTTCTTTACTATTTTAGCTTTCTTTGCGGCGGTAGCTAGTATAGGTTTTATAATAGAGAGTAGAACCTTAATTACCTCTATTACCTTCGTAACTAGAGCCTATATTTCTTCTAGTATCCTTAATTTAATAACGCCTTCGGTTAGGTTTATTAGAACGTTTAAGGTAGATACTCCGGCCTTTAGTCCCTTAGCGATCTCTCTTACCGAAATAATTAGCTATACCTTATTAGTATTCGTGAATCCTTTAATTACGAAAAAGTTATCTATTTTATTAAAACTAGGTAGCGAGCTTATAGTAATAGTTTATATAGAGATAGTTTACGTAGAGGTTTCGGGTAGGGTTAAAGTATATCTACTAAGTAGGTGTCGTGGTAGGAGTTTATTAATTTTCCTACCCTATATAATTCGATCTTCGCGGGAACCGTCTTAAATAATTATCGGTATAGTTATCTAGTCGTTCGTAATACCGTAATTTAAAGGATCTATAAACTATAGTATTTTTTTATAGGCCGTGGCGAATTTCCGTGTAAGGTCTTTAAGAGAGACTACCGAGATTAGCTATATATATACTATATCTTCTATATATAGCGCGTGGACTTCTTTAAGTAGCTTTTCTTCTACTCCTTAATACTAGTCTACTATTACGCTCTCTATTAGGCCCTATTTTCGAACCAAGTCTTAGAGTATAACCTTATTTAATGGTATCTATAAGTGTACTTCACGGACGTTTTTTATAATTCTAGCCTTATCTTCTAGGGAACTTAGACGGTAGATTAACTAGAACTAGTATCCGGACGATTATAGTACTATTATATAGTTACCGTTAAGTCCTTTAAGGCGTTATATAATATACTAGAATCTTACGTATCTATAGAGGATGTATTATTAGTATTTATATACCACGAGCGTCGCTTCTTAATTATATTATAATTACTATATGATTAAGTCTAGAGGTCCTATTACCTATTCCTAGGCGATGTCTCTTTACTACTAAGCTATAACAGTAACCTAAACTAATCCGTCCCTCCTTTACTATACGGCGTAGCGCCGAATATTCTTGCTATTTAAATCTTATAGCTAAGATACTAGTATATTCCACGCGTAACCATAGTAGCTCCGGATTTCCTCTATAGTATCCGTTATAAAGTATCGTGCCGGAATCTACGTATATTCTACTTAAGCTATTTCCTTTATAGAGTATCTATTACCTAGTTTTAAGAGCTACGCGATAATACTACTCTTAGACGATTACTCTACCTTAAATCTCGTGCCTTTTAGAAGTGTAACGGTAAAGTTCCATTCCTTATCCGCGGATATTATACTCTCCTTAAGTTCTTCGTTAGAAACCGTGGCTAGAATCTTTATAAAGAATTCTTTTTACTTTAGAATATACCTAATTTCGTCTATAGGTACTAGAGTAAGTAAACCTAGGTAAAGACGGTATAGATTTACTCCTAGGTCCGAAAATTCTAACTAATATTACCATATAACGACTGGTTCCTCCTCTTCTATTATAGGCGGCTTATATTTATAGTTAGAGTTAGAGATTATACTACCATCGAGAATGTTATAACGCATGGTACCGTGCCTTATACTATACTTATTATACGCCTTTTATTCGCCCTTTCTTATAATCTTAAGCTTATTTTTCGTCTCGATTATAATATAATATAGTATAGTAATATTTAGTAGTATGGTTAGACCTTTTAGATCCTACGTAACTCCCTTATCTTTCTTATATAGAAGGTTAATCTATTAAAGCTTATGTAATACTATTTATAATACCTCTATATTCGAATAATAAACCCCGTACTTTAGAAGAGAAGGGTCCTACTAGGTAGGATTCTTAATATTAGTATCGGTAAGAATCGGTCGCTTCTTATAGAGCACGTACTAACTAATAGTAAGATAGTAGAACTTTCTATTAACCGTAACCGGCTTTCCTTTATTATCGTAGTATAAGTATCTATCTTTATAGGGAGGGTCTAGCTTTCGCGGTAGAATATAGAAATTATCGCCTTCCTTCGTTATAAAAGGTAATACTTCCTTTAAAGACTAAGTCTTTGATACTTAAAATAATACTATAAATCTATTTATAATATTCTTCTAGTAAAAGATATTATTAAGTTTCCTATAGAATATTAATGCTACGTAAATCTCGAGTTTATACTTATTAGAAAGGTAGATACCGTAAGTTAGTATCGCAAATCGGAGGCCCTTAACTATAATTCCTAAGGTAGAATAATCATAGACTGGTTTTCGTTCGTTATATCTTCTATTAAAGCTTCCTTTTTATTCTATATTGATTCTAATACGCGCTTTATAGAATAGGAAGGTTTCTAATTATATAGTTCTAATAATACTACTTATTATTCCTTTTACGCGAGGGTACTTTCTATATACCGCTCGAGTTATAATAGGAACTATATTATATTTTAAGGCGGTAGACTTCTTAATTAGTAACTTCTTACTCTTTATAGCCTTTTCTTCGTTAATTTCGCTCGCTAAATAACCTCTATTACCTTTATTTCCTTTCGGCTTTCGCTTACGACCTCTCTTAGTAACTGTTTTTAGTAGAGTTAAGGCGTTTTCCTTATCTAAGGTAACTTTAGCTTTATTATCTTTACTCCGTATTATCTTTATATACTATAGATATAAGAGTAAGAAGGAATTAATAACTATTTAAGATTATAGATAAAACTTA
This sequence comes from Pseudovirgaria hyperparasitica, assembly GCF_010093815.1. Lineage (NCBI taxonomy): Eukaryota > Fungi > Ascomycota > Dothideomycetes > Acrospermales > Acrospermaceae > Pseudovirgaria > Pseudovirgaria hyperparasitica. The sequence continues at coordinate 16,761 of NW_022985592.1, forward strand.
TTAAGCTAGAGTCTCTATAAGGTTAAGGTAGAGGATAGAAAGATAAGTTACGCGTTAAGTTAAGGATAAGTAAGTAGAAGGTAAATCGAGCTCGGTGGTAAGAGTGTTCGCGAGCGTAACGTTACTATTACTACCTTCCTTTAACGGTAGAGTGAATTCTCCTTTTACTAAGATTATATCTACTAGTACTAGATTTACGTCGTTAAGAGGACTAATAGCGGTAAGTATAGTAATAATATTATTAACTACTAAATAGTATCGTGTTCGTTATCATTATTATATATAGTAATATATTTCTACTAACGGATACTAAACGGTAGTCTATAGCGTGTACTTAATAGCCGATTAAGATATATATAGTAAGGAGGGCATTCTCGGATCCTAGTATTAATCTATATAGATATAGTACTATGAGATTACTCCTTTATCGTCCTTACGGAATTCGTATTATAATATATTAAGAATTCGTTTAAGCTCGTAGGTATATAGTAATAATTAATATTACTATATTTTTATTTACGGATTCTATTTCTCTTAGACCGTTATACTATTTTACTTACTATTACTACGAATATTTAGGGGACATGATTATAGGAATAGTTATATACATAGGCGTAGTTTCGGTGAAGTATGTTTTTTAGATTAGAGATATATCTAATATTAGATATAATACTTTAATACTATTACACGTTTAACATTAGATATAATTCTTTTATTAATATAATTCTTTTATTATACGGTAGTACTTCTAAAGGGTAAACGCGAAAAGGAACGTATATATACAATTAATAATAATTCGGAATTATATCTATCTTAGGTAGGAACCTTTCGGTTTCTAACCTAAGCTAGGATTTTAACGCTATATAAGAAACGCCTCTTAGTACTTAAGGCTATGAATTCCTTTTATCTAGGTCCTCTTTTACGGTTTCTTATCTCCGTTTTTAAGGTTAGATATATTATATTAAATTCCTCTCGAAGTTCGCGGGTATCTCTAAGGTCTTCTTTATTATACCATTAGTTATAAATTAGACCCTAGCCCTTCCATTTAACTAGGTACTATTTCTTCTTTATATTCTAATTCTAGCGTCGGTCGAGAAACCTTTTAATTTCATAAGACGGATATTCGTCTAGATCGTCTTCGGCGAAAACGCTAGGTAGTTTATTAGTACTATAGTTATATCTAAATAGATCCGTACCGGGCGGGTATAGTACTAGCTAGCTAACTAATACTACTAGGTGAATTTTTACGCTCTCCGGAAGGTCGAGTTCGTATATATTATTTCTAATACGTTATAAAATTTTAAACGGACCGGTTCTCTAAATATCGAACTTCCTATTTACGTGCCCGTGTACGCGGTAACTATAGTATAATTATAGATATACTTCGGCTCCGGGTTTTAGACGAAGAGGCTTATACTTCTTATTATATCGGTACTTTATTATTACCGCTACGAAGCTAGTAGCTTCGGCGGCTATTTCTCTATTCTTTAAACGGAGCGATTTATAATCTTTAGGAGGTAATTTATGTAGTATATCCGCGCTATCTTTAACTTTAAAACCATATAATTACTTATTTAGAGACATGCTAGTAGTTTCATTTATAGCGTTATTTATAAAGCCTTATAGGAATAGTAAGTAGGTATCCTAATCTTCGTTAGGATTCTCGGTAACCACGAAACGAATTCTAATCTCTATAGATTAGTTTATTCTCTCTATCTAGCCGTCTATTTATAGGCGATATACGGCGGACATTAGAAATTTAACTTCTAGCATGCTAAAGACCTTTTACTAGAAGGCTAAAAGCTATCTTATATCCCTATCTAAAATAATTTCAGCCGGAATTCCCTAATCGTGTTTAACGAGGTTTAGTAGAATTAGACTAGCCTATTCTTTAGCGCCCTAGTTAGTGCGTCCTAGAACGAGAAGTACTCTTTTTATAGCTTTATAGGTAATAGGCGCTAGAGCGTCGTAACCCGTTACTATTTCAGGTAGAGCGGTAATAAGGTCGAGGTATATGGTTCTAAATGGTACGTGCTAAGTCGCGATAGGCGTGAAACTCCCGTATAGCTATTACCGAGAGGTCCTCACCTCGTTACATTACTTATAATATTTAATATAGGCCTTGACTTCTTTCGAAAGATGGCGTACGTAGAAAGATACGGACACTCTCTTATAGAGTCTATTCTCTCCTTAATAGAAACTATAATTATAAAGTACGTTAAAGATCTCGCTAAGAAGGGCATAGGGAATATATAGCCTTTCCCGATTATTACCTCTATCGATGTTATAGATTATCTTATCTTTTATAAAGAATTTTAGTCTATTTAGAGGTTATGATTTCCCTTTTAGTAGTAATTTACCTTTAGAGAAGTTAACGTATATTAGTACGTTCTCGTCTCTATGTTAGAGAGTATCTTCCTTAATTAGTACTTCGCGTACTTTATTCCATGCCTCGTCGTCTTTATAGACTTTTTATAGGCGATTCTTAAATTTATCTACTATTTTAATCAAGACTACGTGATAGACGTAGGTGAGTTTAGTAATCGTCCCTTTATCGCTACCGATCGTAAAAGCCTATGCGATCTTATCTAGTATATTACCTTCTACGGCTAGCGCCGTACTTATAAGCCTACTAAGAGCATCTAGTATAATATAGTTTCTACTAGGGCGGTATCGGATATCGAGCTTATATTATAAGAGATATTAAGCTACTCGGATAAGACGGATATTCTTATAGTCGGCGGCTATGCTAGAGAGCTTCGTCTAATATATAATAGCTATTATTATAGTATAGTCCGTGAATATAATAAACTATACTAATAATTTAACGAAGTGTTAAAGTTTAGTTACTAACTAAACTAGACTAGCTATTTCAAGTTCTATGGGCTAATAGTTTCGTTTAGTTACTATAATAGCTTTACTAAGAAATAATATTAGTTATATTACTTCCCTTAGAAATAATTCTACCTGGCGTAGCCACGATATTCTTAGGGGGTTAAGTAGATTAAGATTAGTCTTATTAGGATTAACTAGATCGTTAACCGGAACTAACGATATTACTAGATCTAGGTCCCCGCGAACGTGGTATATAAAGACTCTAAAGCTATACTCTTTTAAAGCGTTAACGTCTAGAAACGTACGGCTTACCGGCTTATAGTAATAATAGAAGATCGGGTCATCCTATAGTCCTTATATGGCTTAAAATGATTTAATAAGTGCTTTAGTCTATGGAACTAGCCTTTTTAAGGCCTATACTTTTTGCTAAGTCTTTTTACGAGGGGCATAGCGGAAGAGCTTAGTACTAGCTTTTAGTAGCGGTAAGACTAACTATATATAGTATAGTAACTATCCTTATAGATATCCTGCGATTCCTAGGTATTATTTAAGTACTATAGTATCTTTTAGGAACTATATTTCTTTTAGAGCTATAATTCTTTCTACCTTTAAAGATAGTCCGAAGGCGTTAACTCTTTTTCTAAGAATTATAGTACTTAGATACCCGACGAACGTCTTGGTTACGGCGAGAGACATATTAAAGTTTAATAGTATACTCTATAGTTACCGTAAATAATAAATATACTCTTCGAATATCTTAGAGAAAACTACTATATCGTCTATATAGGCTTTTACCTATAGGAATCCTCGTAGAAGATTATTAAGTTCCCGTTACACGTACTAGACTAAATTAACGTAGCCCATAGTAAGAACTTTTAGGTATTCTTAATCTCTATAGATGTTTACCGTGAATTACTTACGATCTTCTTCTCGTACTAACTATTAGTAGAATATACTTATGGCGTCTATTATTATAATATAGTGGTAATCTCGGCTAGCCTAGAGTATATTATCTATTCTTATTAACGGGTAGGAATCTTTAACGGTAATTACATTAAGGCCTCTAATATTAATTACTACGCGTGGTTTCCATATCAGCCTATTTATCTTTAGATCATAGACCTCTCTCTAGATAACAAAAACTAGGGAGCTAAATTAGGTAGGCTTTTTACTCTAACCTATTTTATCGTTATTATAAAGCCCGTTAAAGGTTTTATTAATTACTTTACGGTCCTAAGGGCCGACGTTATATACTCGAGTATATAACTTCTTAAGTTCTCGCTAGTCCTCTATAAGGATAAGCTTTACTTCCCTAGAGTTTACAATAGATTTTTTATCTTACTATAACTCTATAAACTCTTTAATAAGTTCTTTATATTTTATAGCCTTCTCTTCCCTACTATAGAGTATTATTCCGTTTAGGAGACGTGTCTCGAGCTTAGAGTTAATATTCGCGGCTTCTAAGGGAGGAAGGGTAGCGAGATCTACGTTAGTATTGGAGATTTAGTAGTATCCTATAATATCTAGTTCGCGGATTTTACTAAGCACCGTATTCCTTAGAATTACGAGTGTCTTATTTCCGTTATTCTTAATTACGATTCCTCTACTACTAGAGTCGATAACTACTATATAAATTATAGCTTATCGCTTTCTAGTAGCGGAGAGGTACTCTTTCGTAGGTTCGAAAAGTATATCGCGATTATTTAGGAGGTTACATGTATCTATAAGAACTACACCTCTTAAATTAGGCTTAATAGATACTAAGTACTACGCTCTTACTATAACATTTAACTACTTCTTATATCTTAGGCGGACACTTATAGGAGCTACTATATTTTAGCTGTATAGAAAGGTAATCGTACGGTTTTAAACTTTAATATCTATTTCTTCTAGACTAATAGTATCTATATCTATTAGTAGTTTTAGTACTAGGTTTTTAATAATACGTGCTTCGTATTTAATAGTAACTATAATATCGTTTCCTTCTACGGTAGTAGATACTATAAGTATTATTTTAATAGACTCGTTACTATTATAAACCTTATTACCGATACCTATAACTACTATTAGGTGTATAAGTTTTATAACATGCTTTTTATAATCTAGTAGGACTATAGCTAGCTAGTTTCTATCCACGAGACTTAGCTTTACTCTAGTATCTACGATTATTTACTTAGGCTCTATGGTCCCGTTTAATATTACGTTTATTATAATATAGTTCTAATAACGAAAGCGATAGTCTTTCGTTCCTATCCTTTTTATAGTACTCTTAATAACTTATAGTACTAGTAGAGGCGATAGAAACTCGTCTACCATATATACGTGATCTACTGGTTTCTTCGGATACTTTTCTATAATATACTAATATAGCTTATTATTAGAAGGATACTTTTATCTATAGACGCGATAGTTCCTCGCTATAGTCCTTTTACTCTTCTACGGTTTCTTAAGCGATAGTGCTAGTAGAGTCTTAACTTCCTTAGTTCTTATGAAGAAAACTCTAGCTAACTTCTTATAAGGTTCCTTGTCCGACTAGCTTTCTTTAGCTTACTCTTAAGCTTATCCGCCCTAATCTTTATCCGGTAAGTCTTCTTTATTTTACGATCCTTCTTAATTAAGAAACTCTACTAGGACTATATTATAATAGGCGCGTTACGGCTTTATATAAGGTTGCCTCTCGACTTATATAGAAGTCGTTATAGTCTTTTCGAAACTCTTTAGCTAATACTTACCATTCCCTTTATATAGGCGACGGTCTACTTTATATAGGCGACGGTCTCTACCTTAATACTAGTTTTAACTACGGTCTTTACTAGACCTTTACTCGTTTATCTAAGAAGATATAACTTAGATTATTTTCTCGCTTTCTTTTATTATCTAAAACTTATTAGGGCGGTCCTCTCGTCCGCCGCTACTACTATATTATATCCCGCGGTTCCCTTAAAAGTAGTCGTTTCCGACTTCTTTTTCTTTATAAGAATAGCGGTTTAACGGATACTAGCCTTATAACGCTTTACTAGAATAGGAATAGTCGAACTTACTCTACTTATAGAGTTTACGCTAGGTCTATAACTTTTACTCGAGCTATTTATAAAAGGTATCTAGATTAGTATTAGATCCGGGTTCCTCTATACTTACCCTAAATCTTAGGTCGAGCTTATTCTAGGTCTATACTATAATAAGTACTTTAGATTTTAAATTTGCTTCTTTATAAGCCCTAAGTACTTTTATAACATAGTTAGTTATACTCTAGCCTCTATATAAGTTCTCGGGGCTATATAATATGCCTTAGAGTCTCTTTAAGGCGGCACTTAGAGGTATAGAGAATCTCTTTTCGAGTTTCTTAACCTAGCGCTTAAGTCTATCTCCGCTAGTAAGACTTAACTTTATAGCGTCGCTTAATTAAGAGCTATACCAAATTTACGCCGTGCCTCTAAGATACTTATAGAGATTATAACGAATGATTTTCGCAGGGTATATCTACTAATAGTTCCTTATTATGTTAATAAACGGCTGAACGGATCTATAATAGACCTTTCTATTCTTATTATAAACATCTTCTATTCTTAAAGGATCTATACTCGGATCGAAGAATCTAATATCCTCCGTCCTAAACTTCGTGTCTCTTAGATTTAAGCTATCGTTATCTTTATAGTCTCTAGTTTCCGTAGTTCGCCGGCGATAATACGGGAGTATATATAATCTACGACGGTAACCACAAGCTCTATTATTATCTCCCTATAGATTATCGTCTAAACCTTCGCTTAGATCGTTATTATTCCTTAAAACTCTTACTATAGACTAAGCTTACCTATAGTAGTCGTTTCTAGACGGACGGTCTCTAGAAAGTTCTTCTTTATCTCTTCCCTAAGGCCTTTTCTAAGAGGGCGCGACTTAGCTAGCTCTACTTTATTCTACTAGAGGATTTACCCTCTTACGATTATTAAGTACCGCTAAAACTATTATTATAATTTACGCGATTATTTCTACGCTTAGCATATTAGGCTAGGCTTACTAAGCTATAATAGGAACTGGAATTAGAGCCGGAATTAGAGGCTCGAGACTTTAAGGCGTTCCGACTTACTCTCTACTTCTCTCTACGCCTTAGCTCGAGCTTCCTCTTTAATAAGGATTCTCTAGTACTATAATCGCCTTATAAGGATTAGAGATTATCGTCTCGCGAGAATTAGAGTTCTCTAGTCTTACGGGTTCGTCGTGAAACTCGAAGTCTTATAGTCTTACGGGCCTTTTCTTTAGTATAGTAGGAACTTTAATTAATAATAGAGGGGACGAGGAAGGTAAATTTACTTCTCTTAGCTATACGAAGTTTCTAAAGTTACTAAAATATTTAGATTAACGGAAATTTACTACTAGCCTTTTAACCTTTATAGCTTTAGTAGTCGCTAGACGTATTCTATAATCTTTATTTATAAGATAGTTCTAGTTAGGAGAATATCTATCTTTCTAAGGCTATTTACCCCTAGACTATAAACGATTTCGATTTCTTAAGACTTCTAGATATACGTAGGTAATACCTCGAAGTAAGATAAGGGTATAGAGGTTTAATTCATGTAGTAGACTATCTTTAAAGTAATAAATAAGTTAATAAGCTATTTTAATAACTTACTCTAATAGCTTAGAAATTAGTTCCTTCTATAATACTAGTAAGGGAGCTAGTATATCTTATATATTCCCGAGTATACTAAGAATATCAGCCGTAGGAGGCGCGGACGTAAGCTTCTCTAGTATACTTAGGTAATTAGAAATGTTTAGTAGGAACCTACTCTAACCTTAGTAGCTTACGGAAACCGAGGCTTCGTATACTAATTATCTCGTCTAATTAGTACTAACCTATTCCTATAAAGTAGGGTTTAACTAGTACTAAGTATAACCGGTTATAGTATAGTATCGTATTCCTTACTTAATAGGAACTAGAGAATCGTAGAGAGCTCGATGTAAAGAGTGAAGACGTGGGATAGTAGTCTAATAGTTCATAGAGAGACATAGGAATATATTTATAGAGTAATCTTACTCTTATACGAGGTTGATTCCTAACGAGTAGAAATCGGTTTATACGGTCTACTTATATAGTAACCTCGCTTAACTCAGCTAACTTAACCTAGCTCTAGCCACTACGTGGCTACATGGATTAGAATAGTCTATATAGGTCTATTATAGTTCCCGTCCTAATAATATCCTTCTTCTTTTTATGCTTCGCCCCGAAGCACTTAAGTATATATAATCCTAAGTCTCTATAATCTATCGTGTACCTATATATCCGTAACTAAGTTCCTATAACGTTATAACCATCCTTAATATAGGTGAACTCGAGATTCTAGTTTACTTTTATTAGTTTATGCACGCGCTTATCCCTTGCTTCGTGGCTACTACCTAGGATATATAATTACTACTTTAGTCGAGTATATATTTAGCTTCGCTCACCTTTAATTTTATTCTCTAGTATATCCACCTCGCTCTTAAGGTAAGTCGTTAATTTATATACTATCTTCTCTAGTTTAGGTTTAGAAGGGTCTATAGTAGTCTATTCTTATTAGAACCGGTCCTATATAACCTATTCGCGTTATTACGGTTACTAATTTAGCTTCATTAATCGCCGTTAAGGGTAGACGAATATTCCTTTCTTAGATCTCTAGCTAATATATATATATATAGATATCTAATACTAGTCCTATCTCTAAGCCTGCCTCCTCCTCTCGTAAGACTTACTCTAAAGGTATCGTCTCCTCCCCGGCCACGCCGGCTAAGAAGCCTACCTATCGCGGTAGTATAAAGGCGCGCTCTAAGTCGGAGAAGAGAGTAGCTAGGGCTGCTACTACTACTACCTCTACTACTAATATAGCCACTAGTTACTCTAATCTAGGTAATCCTAGTACTAAACTTATGGATAAAGTGGTTATAGGTTCTCCTCTCACTCTAAAGCGCACGCCGCCTACTCTACCTCCTCTAGAGGATAAAGAAGATCTCGTTATAGATAATAATCGCGAGCCCTCGCGCTTACCCACGCCGCCGCCTCGCCGCTCTTCCTTCCGGTCTAATATAGACTAATTTAGTTACTCTAGGTCCTTTTAGGACCTTAATATTCGCTCTAAACCCTAGCCTACTAATAATAAGACCTAGGTCGCTAAGGATACTAAACGTAGTTACGGTTTACGCCATAGAAAAACAGCGAACTACGGTTTAATATACTATAAGTATATTAAGGGCTATACGGCCGGCTCTAAATATCTCTTTCACTCTAACTCTAGTATTAGCTACTACTCTACTAACCGCGACGGGCCTATACGCCCTATCTTTACTCTACCTACCCGCTACCGCCGCTATACCGTGACTAGTAAGACTTATCTATAGGTAAGTATAATAGGCTATCTTAATCTAGTATGATCTAAAGTAGTCCGCGCTAATATATTCTTAGATTTCTATATATATATAAGATATATATAACGATCTTCGCGTCCGTGAGACCCTCGGGGGTCCTTATAGCCGCCTACCTACTATATAGAGGGAGTTTAGGGAGCGCTATAAGCTCTTTCTAGAGGTTATTAAAGTATAAGTTACGAGCACGTTAATTATTTTTAACACCTATTAATTTTTCTAGCCGCCGCGAGATCCCTAGCGCCTAGGCTATCTATTCTAGGGAGTCTATCCTAGCTATAGAGGCCGTAGAGAGGATTTACTCTATCCCCCCCCGTCCGTCTCGCGCTACTAACGGATCTTATAAGAGGTCTACTATTTCTCCCTCTAAGTCGCCTCGTAAGAGGGTATATATTCCCTTCTAGATTATTCTAGATCGTATTAGCTAACTTTAGACCTAGTCGCTACGCTCCGGTACTTAAGGCTCTTCCCTCTAGGCTCTAACGGATTAGGTTATTACTCTAGAGGCTAAGGTCGTCGTCCTCCGCCGCCATATCGTACGGTTAGAGAGAACTATACTAGAGATTAGGACGGATAATAAGATAGAGGAGTAGCTCTATGGTTCTAGCTCTATATATTGGCTCTATGCCTAGCTCTATATATTCTAGATCTACTATAGGTGGTACGCGCCGGCTCTATTTACCTAGCTTTTATCCGTTTTAGTCCTTTTTAGACCGTTTAGATACCCGTCGGCTAGTTTCTAGTAATTTAATTCTTAACTTAACGATATTATATATACGCTCGCTTAGCTTATAACTATCGGTTTCTATATTCTGATTTTCCTTAAGTTACCTAAGTGTAGGTACCATATATAAATTAGTTTATCTCTAGAAATTCTATTAGAGTACCTAAACTAGTAGCCTAGTAGTTATTAGTTCGGGTACTCTAACCTTTTATATTTCGTGTTAAGAGTTTAATTCTATAGTAGGGTACCTTTTTTTAGGTTCTTAGTCCTATGTTTTTCTCATATATAATAGTCCATATTAGTCCATTCTAGACTCTTCTATATTATTCTATTATAGTATGTCGCGTTACGTTCCTAAAATAGTTATTTACGCTTTCTTCGCGTCTAGTAACCGTGCGACGCTTGAATTATAGGACTACTATATAGAGTTTTCCTAGTGCGCGTCTAGATTTCCTAGTTTGGTACTTCGTTCTCTACGGTATCCTTCTTCTTTTTATAACGACCGCGACGTCGCTATACTTATATTAATAATATACTATTCTACATCTTTTGCTTATACGCAGCCATTATAGAACTTAAGATATATACCGCTAGTTCCTAGGTGTCCTTATTCTTAGTATAGTCCTTCTAACGGATTCTATATTTCTAAACACCGTCTTTATCGATCCTATATTCGATAATATAGTCTACTTTAAACACGTCTAGTCTATCTTAGGGTATAATAGAGTATAACTACACGTTCGTGCGGCCATATACGTTAGGTTAAAATCTTTTAAGTAGTAAGACGTAGAACACGTTATAGATTCTTATATCGCTTCCTAAGTCGAGCTTATAGACTCTTATACCGATATAACGTTTAATTCGGAAGGGACTAGCCATTTTATAATTAAGCTTCTTATTTACTCGCGACGTTCGTATATTATAGACGTTAAGAAGGACCTTATCGTCCTCCTCGTACGTCTAATCCTTAGCTAATCTATTATAGTACTTCGTATACGAGTCGTTTACTTATTAGATTATAGCGTAATAGTTACGTACGGTTTTAAAGATTTTAATCGCTAATTCCTAAGCGTGGACGTTCACGTCTATTATTCGATTAAATTAGACCGTCTAAGGCTTAAAACCTATCCTTAGACTACGTCCGAGGTTCGCCTAGAAAGGTATAATACCTATCATACTATAACGACTATTATTATATACGAACTCTACTATACTTAGTAGGGAGGCCTAGTCGTTCTACTTAAAATTATAGAATACGCGTAGGTAGGCCTCGAGCGTCTAGTTCTATCGCTCTATCTAGCTATCCGTCTAAGGATAAAATGCTATAGACATGTTTCTATTTATACTTACCATTTTATAGAATAACGTCTAGAATTTAGACGTAAAGGTACTTTCTCGGTCCGTAACGATCCTTTTTAGTATACTATGGACCTTAATAATCTCGTTCTAGAACACCTACGCTAGTTCTTTAGATATAATCATCTTCTATACTAGGATATATCTAGACATCTTTATAAGTCTATCCACGATAATAAGAATAGAATTATAACTTATCCTAAGCATCTCGCTTAGAGATAAGTTAACTATAAAGTCTATAGTAACGTCTTCCTATATAAAGAGGGGGGCTGAAAGAGGCTATAAATTTCTATATAGCTTATGCCTAGGGGCCTTTATTCTTTAATAAATTAGATAAGTAGCTATCTATTCTTCGACGTACTTAGGTATATCTTTCTAAAAATAGTACTAACGAATTAAGCTTAGGGTACGTATATACCTAAAGTGTCCTACTAGGTTAGCGTTATAGTATCGGCTAACTACGTTAAATCGCGCGTTATCTATTAGTATATAGTACTTTCTATCGTAGTAAAGCAAGCCGTCCACGAAGGTCTACTTATAGTCTACTTTAGTCCGTAATAACCCATCTTACTATATTTTATATAACTTTAAAACTATCGGGTCTATCTTCTATAGATCTATAATTAACTAGGCGAGGTTAATTAGATATTTACGCCGGGTATTATCGCCCTTCCTAATAGCGCTAATAAACGGCCTACTAGGGACTTCGGTACCGCGTCTTTAGTTACCGGCTTTAGTCTTAGAGATTTGATTACCGGTATCGACGTTAGTATCTCGCTAATCATCTAATAACTTAAAATCTAACCTCGTCCTTAAGAGTTAGGCCTATAGCTACTCTAGAACTCTATGGCTACTATAATTCTAGGCGCCTTCTTTATAGTTAGGTCTTCTTAACATTCTATTAGCTAGGTTTATACTTCTAGGTTAATAGTAGATTATAAAGTGAAAGTTCGTAAGCTACTTAGTCTATTAGATCTATTAATGGTTTAAAACCGTTATACTTATAAACCCCTTTAAGTTATAGTAATTAGTTAGTAACTCGACGTTATACATGGCACCTTTAAGATAATATCGCCACTATTTAAACGACTCTACTATTACTAGTAGCTCTTAGTTATAGATAGTATATCTAGTCTTAATATCGACTATTTTACGTAAGAAGAACGTAACTAGATACCATTAGACCTTTTTAGACTTAGTTAGTCTAGGCTAGGAGAGAATACCTAAGATTATAAATTCTAACGCATCGGTTTTAACGTAGATAGGTTTAGTCGGGTCGAAGTACACTAGTAATAGGGCAGTTATAAATGCCTCTTTGATTTTCTTAAAGGAGGCCCTTTCGCCTTCCGATAATTCTATAGGCTACGATTTAATATTATACTATTTCTATCTACCGCGGACCGTAATAGATGAATCTATAGTAGTAGTACGCGTGTTAAGCGGTGCTACTAGCCGGGAGAAATACTTAATGAATTTTTAGTAGTAATTAGTAAATCTAATAAAGACACGTATATCTCGAACCGATCTTAGTTTAGGCTAGTCCACGATAGTAGCGACCCTGTCCCTTTCTATGGTTATACCTTGATTAGTAATAACGAAGCTAAGGAAGTTAATATGGTCCTGGTGGAACTCGTATTTAGATAGCTTAATATATAGCTTATATTTTTCTAGCCTATCTAGGACTACACGTACGTGCTAGATGTGTTCTTCTTCGTTATTAGAGAAGATAAGGATATTATTAAGGTATATAATGCACGTCGTGTTAAGTAGGCCTACTAGCGCGTTATTAATATATACTTAGAAGGTTCCTAGCGCGTTAGTTAGTCTAAAAGGGACTACTATATACTTAAAGTATCTATAACGGGTCCTAAACGCCGTTTTCTACTCATCGCCCTTCTTAATATATAGGCGGTAGTAGGTATCGCGTAGATCGAGCTTAGTAAAGATCTTCACGCGCTCTAGTCTATTAATAGACTTAGAGATAAGAGGTAGTAGGTAACGATTCTTTCGCGTAATATTATTTAGACTATAGTAGTCGATACATAGACGGAGACTTCTATCCTTCTTCTTTATAAAGAGGATTAGAGCTCTAGCTAGGGATATACTAGGCCTAATCTATCCTTATATAAGGTTCTTTTCGATGTATTCTCGGAGGACCTATAGCTCGGGTTCTAATAGAGGGTAGATAGGTCCGTATAGGGGTTATTAACCGTCTTTAAGGTTAATAGTAAGGTCGGTAGATTAGTATTAAGGTAATTTAGACGAGTCAATCGCTAACGCGATATATTAGTATATTTTATACTAATATAGTAGGTTTTCGTCTACTTTAATACTAAGCTCTCTATTTTAAGTAAGTAAGAGGACGTAGATAGCGGAGATTACCTTTTCGTAGTCCTTCTAGAATTATTCGTTGTCGACTAGCTATACTAGGTTCTATTATAGTAGGTATATACGCTAGCCAGCTGTTTTCTAGATGAAGTCTAGTTTCGGGTTATATTTTTTAAGCTATAGTATACCGAGGATCATGTCGAAGGGACTATCTACTATAATAAAGGTTAAGTAGTAGGGTTTCCACTTCCCCCCGCTATTCTAGATGCTATATTTAATAGTATAGATACTCTACGATTTAATAGGACCGTCGATACTATAGAAGGTAGCACCTATTAGTACTTAAATATTAACGTTAAGTTCTCGTGCTTATTAAGTCGATATAACGTTAGTAGCTAAACCGCTATCGAGTATTATAGTCTAATGTTATCTATAAGGGACCTCGATAGGCCTAGCCTATAGTTTAATATACTAGTTAGCTGGTTATCCCTCTATTTTAGTTACGTCTATAAGTCACGAGGGTTCCTCGTAGGTAGTTAGTTTTTTATATCGTGTACCGGGTAGTTAGGCGCGATATATCCTAGCTACTAGCACTTATAGTATATAACTAACTTAGTATCTATATTAGTATTCGGTGGTTTCCCTAAGCGGCACTCGGGTACTATATGGTCTATCCTACTATAGATATAGTAGGTGACTTTAGGTCGTTTATATAAGTCGTTTCTCGCGTCTTAATATATTAACTAGTGGAAAGATCCACGGTACGGGCCTCGTCTTCTCGAGTTCGTAGAGTGGTAGCGCCTACGAGGTATTCCGCGCGATCTATTACTAAACTAGTCCTCTTTAGATAATTTTATATCGGATTAGATTAATAGAGATAGTCGTGCGTCTATACGACGTTAGTTATTTATTATACGCTAATATCGTTCTACGAGATTCGCGAGTACCTAAAGATTAGTAGAGATAGACGTTATAAGGTCGATGCGTTCCTTTATACTTGGGTTAAGGGACCTTTTAAAGTCGTCGTATTATTAAACTATATAATCTTCCTTAGCTTCTCTCTAAAGAGGTCGGAGATATTTAAGGAGTTATAACGGGGATTATCTCTCTCACTATTAAGTCTTAAAGATATAGCTCTAAGTCTATTTATATCGCTCGGCTCTATCGCCGAAGTATTAAAGAAGGAATTTAGTAAACGTGTCCTAGTTATACGTATCCTTAGGGTGTTTAATTTAATATGCTATCTAACGTTTAGATGGCGTTAGGTCTAGGTAGTTCTATACGAACCTAATCTTATTACTATCGTTCGTAAATAGGTGGAAGAATCAGCTATACTAGTAAGCCTATTCGTGAAAGCTCCTTCTAGTTTTACCGTTAAAGTAAGGTAGTTTCTTAGGCTAAGGTAACTAGGATAGTAATAGACTTGGTTAGACTATTTCGGCTTAAGTTAATCCATATTAGTATAGATTAGTTACTACTAGCACTAAAGCGCGTAGTACGGCTTCGAGTCTAGCGGTTTATCCTTACGCTTTATCGAGTTTACGAAGTTACTACTCGAGCTAAGCCTAACGCTATCTCTCCGTATATAGCTTAGTATATACGTTATCGTAAGGCGTGGTTAATGTTAGTTGGTTCTAACGAATTAATTCGTTAACGTTAATAGGGTCTAGTCTTATAGTAAGGATAGGTCTAGTATAGTATAAACTAGACCGCGATAGAGTATGATGGACTCCTTCCTTATTATCTAGGTAATCTTCTATAGTTATATAGAATACCGTACTAGTTATTAGTGCGATAGCCTATAGGGTATACTTATTAGTAGAGGTGGTTATAGGGAGACTATTCTCTTCGTTTAGATTTAGAGAGAGTCTCTTATATAAGGTAGTACCACGGGTATTATGGCGCGTAGTAGGAGCCATCTCTATAAGCTACCGTCGTGCTATATAGAGAGAAATCAAAATATAAAGAGTGAAGACGTGGGATAGTAGTCTAATAGTTTATAGAGAGATATAGGAATGTATTTATAGAGTAATCTTACTCTTATACGAGGTTGATTCCTAATGAGTAGGAATCGGTTTATACGGTCTACTTATATAGTAACCTCGCTTAACTTAGCTAACTTAACCTAGCTCTGGCCACTACGTGGCTACATGGATTAGAATGGTCTATATAGGTCCGTTATGGTTCCCGTCCTAACACTCGATCCTTTTAATGCACGACTTATTTAGAAACACTAGTACTTATACTACTTTTTCGTAATCCTCTAGAACGAGTCTCACGGAATTTAGTATAGTTAGAATAAGGTAAGGCCTTTAATATAGATACTTATTCCTGTTTTCCTCTAGTAGTAAATCCTTTATTTATCGTTCCCTTAGCTCCTTCCTTAGGACTTTTAGTTATAATTTTATACTCTTACGAGTCTTAATAATAGTAACGGTAATAAACGTTATCTAGTACCTAGTATTCTTTTATCCTTACTAATTATCTTACTATACTTATAAACTTCTTTTACTAAATTTTACGGAAGCGTCTTCCGTTTACTAAGTCGGGATATTAACGTCTTTTAATTCGGCTTCGGAGAACTAGTACGTTAGGGCGTTAGTATCTTATATTTAACTAGTACTATCTTTCTTTCGAAAATAATTAGCTAGTAGTATACTTTTAGCTACTAAGATATTATGGATAGCGATGTTATGGCTTAGTTAAGTATTAAATTTATTACTAGCTACTTCATAGAACCTACGTCTATCTATATCGAACCTTTAGTCCGTAGTTCTTACCGTTATTCGTCTCCTTGTTACTTTCCGTGACACTAGGTTCTTCTTTAGTTAACTTATTATATAGTTTCTTAAATTAAGCTATACTTTATCTTCTATACGGTATACTAGTACTAGAGTTTACTTTCTATTCACGGACTTCTCTTATTTTTAGATATTCTCTACTATATTTACTTAATATAGCTTAGTAATATTCTTTATCTTTTTTATAAAGGTTTCCGCTCTTTATTTAGTAGAGAGCGAGAAACTAGAGTTAGCTTCTATCTATAGAGGTATAGAGGATAGTAGATTATATCTATAGGTAGTAAAGAAGGGGCTTATTTCTAGCTCTACTTAGTAGCGCGCGTTTAGTACTAGTTATATAGTTAGAAGCTAGGTTTTCTAATTAGACTATTTCTAATTAATAAAGTTTTATAAGTAGCTCTATACCTTCTAGTTTATTCTCTCTAGACCTCTATCTATTTAAGGATAGTATATAGAGCTTAGTCTATAGATTACTCTAGTAAGGCTATAAAAGGTCTTCTAGAAATAGCTAGTCTAGTTTATTCCTTAATCGCTCGTTATCGCTAAGGGTATACCGTAGTACCTTACCTAGTAATCTATAAATACCTTAGCGTATTCCTCCGCCTTTATAGTAGGTATTACTTATAATACTATAGTCTTACTTAGACGGTCTTTAATAATCTATAAGTAGCGGTTCCCTTCTAAGCCGGGTAGATTAGTAATAAAGTCTATTAAGATCTTCTAGAAGAAATAATTAGAGACTAGAAGAGACTTTAGAAGTCTATATTTTTATTTCTACTATACCTTATTCCGTCTATAGTAGTTATAATTTTATAGAAACTACCTTATATATCTTATCTATAGTAGCTAGTAGAAGCTTTAAGCTAGTATAGAAGTAGTAGAGTCTTAGCCTAGATAGCTATAGAGCGGTAAGTTATATATAGACTAGATAAGCTTAGTCTAAAGGACGTCCCCTTCTAAATCGCTAGGCCCTAGTACTTTATACTTAGCTTTTATAGTTATCTTCGCGCCTAGTACCTATAGTTTTCTATAGTAATTAAGGTAGCCCTCTAAGTTAATACTATAATCTACTACTTAGACTTTTAGCTTTACTTTACTTAGAACTAACTATACTTCTTCTATTACGGCACGAAGTATAGTTTAGTATATTAAGTTCTTTTTTACTATTATAGTCTATAGATTGTTTAGAGAGGGGTCCTAGAAAGGCCCTAGAGAAGCCGGCTCTTTATAGGCGGGCTTAGTCCCTAGTAATATATCCTTAAATAGTAAGTTAGTAGTATAGATCGCCGCTAGCCTTACCTTAGAGACCGGCTAATCTTTAATATCTTTAGGGTCTAGAAACCTATAGAACCTAGACTCTTTATTATCTACTCTAAGTATATCTTATTTCTATCTTAATAGAGTATTAGGGATAACCGCTTTAGATCCCGGTTAGTAAACTAGGGAGAACTAATACCTAGATAAGGTTTTATACTACTATATTTAGCGTTCTAATAGATAACGCTTTATTATAAAGTATTTAAGGTTCTTATAGTCTATCTATATAGTAAAGGGACTATACGCTTTTAACTTAGAGTTCTAGAACTTTAAGTAGAAGATTATAGTAAGTATTTCCTTATTATAGATATCGTAGTTAATCTCTACTTTATTTAGCTTCTATAAGAAAAACCTAATAGATATAATAAATTACTAGCTAGAGCCATAGAAAGATATATAGACTCTAGTACATGTAAACTTAACCTCTACTATATCTAATAAGTTTATATAAGGTATTTCCTTATTAGGAATAGCTTAATATTAGTAATCGATATTACTAATATTATCT
>NW_022985593.1:0-5756 GCF_010093815.1 Pseudovirgaria hyperparasitica
CGGGCCGCGGAGCTCGTCGAAGAGGTGGTATGCTTATTGGCAGCAGGCTAAGACGCAGAGTCTCGCGACTCGAGAAGGAGTGAGATATCCACGTTTGCAGAAAACGTGAGCTAGCGGAGTCTTCGCCAGCTCTAGCAAATATATGTCTCTAAAAGTCTCAGGCGCGGGTGAAAGGAGTCGCAGTGTAGCAGTGTTCAACAGCCAGTTCTCGACTATGCCGAACCCTTGCGCGCCCTCCTCTCCTACGTTCACCTTCTACCCACACCATACCAACGTGAGATACCTAGTCGACCAGTAAGTGTTCATGCGCTCAACCGAAAACATAAACAAGCCGCATATGCCGGCTACAGAGCGCCTAAGAATATAAGTCGTGGGAGCCATGCAACCATAAGGTTTACGCAAAAGAAAGCACGTCGACTTAGCTAGATGAAATGACAAATCTAGACACGCGAGAGCGCCATGTCGGTAGCCCCTGTATATTTATACATGTGCTGCTTCGGAGGCGCGGTTATGCTCCCTCCGACTATCAAAGCTATATACTGCTCTTGGCAACAAGGTGTTGCCAAGAGCGGCTACTTTCGCGAGGTCGCCTTACGGCGCTGCAGTACCGACTCGAATCACACCGAGAGTTTCAAAGTGTGGTCACGGTGGCGCTGTGGATATGCCGGTCACAGCGTAAGCCATGTAGCTCAATGCATGAGCCGCACGAGAAACGTCGATGCAAGTCTGTACGAAGACTAGGACCTGCTCCCTTAATGCCACTTGGGTCCCGTAACTATCAGGATGAAGCCAGAAAATGAGATGCAAGGCTGGAGTTCTGACTCTACCCACTCCCCCTACCTGTGGTCTTGCGTACTCGTCCCAATTCGAAGATGCTATCTCAAGATGTACACCCCGTGCCAACTCAACCCAAGCAATCATACCTATCATGATCTGCCTGGGTAGGAGTGTAGGTGACCATGCTAGGAACTTGCAAGCCACCATCCTCATTGAGCTCTTCATTACTTCTCCCGTAAGCACGAAGGGGCCGTTTAGGAGCACATCAGACGCAGCAGGTAAGCCAGACATATCGCGTCAGCCTTTTCATTGGTCCACACGTACGCGATCTCTGCTACGGAGATTACTTGTCCCAATGTCCTTATAACTCAGTGTGTGTCCCAGTCCGACATGATACATGAGACTGACTTCTCCAAGCGTCATAAACAGGCGAGAAAAAGCCACAACGGCCTTACAAACCCCTCAACTTGGCGGAATGGTTTTCGGATGCTGACTTCGGCACATACAATCCGAATCCATGCAAGCTCAATCTGCTTAAATATTCTAATAGAGAATACAAGCTCAATCTACACCTCAAAAATGATTGCCACGACGGTACAATCTCAATCCGATTGGTCAGATTGCTTGTGTTAGATTGAATAAAGTGGGGTATATTCATAGATATAGCCTAGAGCCTTATCTTAGCTATATTTAGGTATTTTTAAAGCCTTAGGCAGGAATATTAGGGCCTTAGGGCACGTTAAGGCCTTAGGCAGGCATATTAAGGCCTTAGGCAGGAACATTAGGGCCTTAGGCAGGAGTATTAGGGCCTTAGGCAGGAATATCATAGCCTTAGGTATATCTATATATATATCCACTTTATTCAATTTAACACAAGCAATCTCAATCCCTTGGCGCAGATTCCAAGCTCAATCCGTACTTTGAGGGTGACTAATCATACAATCCTAATCTAGGCCCTCGGATTGTATCCGATTGTATATGCCGAAGTCTGTTCGGATGCCTTTGAGCTTTATATCTATGACGGATTGTGCGAAATCTCTCGGAGATCTTGCTGCTCATACATTCACATCATCGGCTACCCTATCTCTTCTCTGAACTAATTTAAACTTCTTGGAATGGGGGCAAGTCTCGAATAGTTTTGGAGTTACGCGAATCGGAATGGGGTAGTTCTGGTCCTGTTGGCCTTGTTACTACATTCTCCCGGATGATCAGCGCCTTCATCTTACTAGCATCTTTAGATCTGTTAGCCAAGAGACACCGTCCTTATGACGATGAAGATATCTGCGCTATAATTCTTCTTGAAAAGCACGCCTTTCCGAAGAAAATTGTCTTTAGCCTCGCGGAACTTTCCATTGACCAATTTTTGGCCCATGGTTACGAGTTAGGTAGGGCTATTTCGCATAAAGTGTTAAGCTGCGTAGTATACCCTAGGTGAAGAGCTCATCCGGAGTGACTTTACTGAGCCGCAGACTTTACTGAGCCGTAGACTTTACTGAGCCGTTACACCTTACTACGCCGTCACACTTTACTGAGCCACTGCAATATTCAACGCTAATATCGTTACGATTGAAACTGAGCCGTGAGAGGTACTGGCCTGGTGACTAGTCGCCAGCTGATCATGAAACCACATCGGCTTCCACCTGCCCTTTCCAGCGAAGAATTTCAGAAGTGGACTTGCCTAGGCTTCATATTGAAGTCCTGCCTTACAGTAGACGATATGCTGTATCTCGGCGCCATCTCCAACGTCTGCCTTGGATCACTCACACAATGCAAGCATACTGACCTTTGTAATGTCGACAAGCCTTACTAAATCTGCGACTCGGTACTTTCTATGGGCACCTCGTACTATGATTATGAATACCTCATACTTGATAATGTGGAAGTCCAGAGTATAGACAACCCAGATGTTCATTGATAATGTTCGAAAAGTCAAGGTTACCACAAGTGTGTTCAAGCATTGGGTGGAAAGGACGAGTACTCGAAAGAAGATGGTAACAGCCAAGTGCCAGTTCAATACGGGCCACTATCTTCTTGCCGTTATCACTGCGTCATCACAAGCCTCCATTCGTCCTTCTCACTGTACCTGGCGGGCATATGATCGTCTTTGGGCTGACTTAAGCTATCCTCAGGCGCAACGAGTCTATCGAAGTCGGCTAGTATACCAGAAGCGCTCTCGCTCCCATTGCAACTCTTCTTTGAGCTCGAGATTCTCAGACAACCAGACTTAACAGGTTGAGGGTGCGAGATTGGCGGAAAGTCGACTCCCTTTTTCGAACGGATTAGCCCTATACTGGATAGGCAGGGATACACTTCTCGGCATACCGACAGTGAAAGCCCCTTAGGTATAGTAGAAAAGCAGCTGTAAATAGGAGAGGCATGGATTGAAAGTGACAAGATCCGGTCCGAGGTCCGAACCGGGCCGTCATTACAGCTGATCTCTTTACATTTCATTTCTAGTTAGTACTCTCCATACAGCATTGAATAGACTTTTGTGCGTGTGCGAGATAGACAGATCGTCCAATGTCTGAGATTCCGTTACCGGTCGTGCGAAGGAAGTCCTCAGCCGTATGCTTGATCCAAGTATACGCCTGGGTCCCCGAAACTGGGTCAAGTTTGCTAAATATAGCATCATACTGTATTGCACGCGGACGCCTTTGAAATCGTAATCTTTTTTTGGTAGCACATCGTTAGCATAGACCACGAAGCATGTTCGACGATAACTGCGCAAGGATGATTCTAAGTAATGTATAGTATAAAACCTGTTTGGTTAAGCTAGAGGGCTGCTTGGGAGATACTTCGTACAACGATGGATGACCAGTCTTGCCGTCCGGGTATGAGTATCTACAGCATCACGCCTCCAGAGAGCGAAGTTGCACTCTACGCTGGTGGCCCTGACAGCCCTAATGCTACTTGGGAGAATGGACCTTTCCTTCGAGCCCTACACCGGCGATCTTATATCGAAACAACCTAGGGTCTGAACAGATGACAGCTGATTCCTCCGACTTGTTCGCTAACGTCAATAAATACTCCTTTGAGCCGAACTTGGATCTTGTATTGGACAGATTAGCTCCAGCTCTGTTCTACTCGGCTGGATGCTCGAGCATTTGACTTGGAAAAGAAGTCAGGTTCCTATTAAGGCAGGATTGACTGCCTGGAGGAGAAAGTAATTGCGCTAGAGGGAAGCAGAGAGTTGCTACAGCAAAGCAACTCGCGACTCGAAAAGCAGATGGATTCTGCATCAAAGCAGATCGGCCGGCTCACGGAGCAGAACACGGCGCTCCGGTGGTAAGTTGACTGTGCTCTACCTGTCCCCGCATGAGGTCTCATGGGCTGATGGTACACGAAGGGATCTCGATGGCGTAAAAACGTATCTCGAGCAGTTCCAGGACTGGTCCTTTGAACTCAGGCAGTTGCAAGCAGCAAGAGGACGACGGTTCGGAACGGAGACTATAGCAGAAGGGAGACAGCATCGGTTTAACCTCGGGCTTATCTGAGACTGTCGGTGATGGCATTCATAGTTATCTACAGACACGTCCCTATCGTAATTATCTAAGAGCTGTATAGCTGCATAATGTAGTTCAGCCTAAGATAGCCTGTTGCATTGTGCTTTGATGCCTTTTGTGTCCGAATTCGACGTAGGTTTCCAAATTCAGCTAGGTCTCGTGCCCATTCAGAAACCGCTTCATCGTCAACGTTAACTAAGTGAACGTCAAGTCATGATATAGGAGGTCCGACTAGGAGCTTATAGGTGTTTCAGCTCGATATGAGTGACTTTAATATTGTTTGTTTCATATGCCAATTATCTCATGATCAAATTGTAAATCTATCGATATATGACATAGCTAACGTAGATCTTATATTACCTTCGAAAGAAATCAATGCTCAGACAGAGTGAAACTCCACACAGCAGTAAGGACAGCGATGTTGACAAGTCATGCCCGGTACTTGTTACGTGGACAGGGTCGCCTAGCATTACTGTTGGGAAGGCAGTGCCCCCGACGAAAGACCCTGTTCCAGTGCCCCAAAGAACACTCTGCGTCGAGTTTGGGTATGGATATGGAACCTTGTTTGACAAGGGTGGCGCAGGTGAGAGTGGAGAGAAGCGAGCGACATCAGAAGCGTCGAGGACAGAGCTTGGCATCGACGGGTCGTCGACCTGTGAGCTTCCGTCCTCTGCTCCTCTCCAAGTGGTTTGACGAAGCTCCGATGACGATGACGTCAGGGTTGGCAAATTTTTCCCGGCTCCGGCGGTGACCAGAACTTGAGTAGGCGAGGAAGGTTCTGTAATCTGAGAAAGAAGAAGTGTGCCTTGGCCTACATGACCATCGAATGAGATGCCGAAAGCCACCGTCACGACTACAGGGTCTCCAGTGTCCATGTCTGTGGTCTGCATGGCAAGTAGTGGAATGGCATAGAGTCGAGGAACAACGGGCCAAGTATCAACCTGCCTGATATACTGCGTAGGACAGACTTAGCA
The DNA here is from genome assembly GCF_010093815.1 of Pseudovirgaria hyperparasitica. NCBI lineage: Eukaryota > Fungi > Ascomycota > Dothideomycetes > Acrospermales > Acrospermaceae > Pseudovirgaria > Pseudovirgaria hyperparasitica. The sequence goes on from NW_022985593.1 coordinate 5,255, forward strand.
CGGCAAGGACCGGAAACGGGCTCGGCTGTTCCTAGGTCCTCTGATAGTAAAGCAGTCCCGAACCGTTTCTGCTCTTCTTGTCCTATAAGGGGTGCGGACTACACGGGAAGGACATAAGTGAGATAATTCGAGCACTAAGGTATGTTCTAAGATTAAAAAAGTTGTCAGAATAGCAGCCCAAATATACGATCAATCTTCGACCACATTAGATTATGTAAGCAAGCTGATAACTGCATATCGGCGGATAAGACTTGAGAGCTGGGTTGAGGCCTTGAGCCGACTTCTCCATGAAAGTAGGAGCGATCAATCAAGGAACATTCTTCCCACGATTTCTAACAGCATGCGAGTATCAGTTCCCTTCGAATTCCCCTACTTTGGGTCATCTTGTGTTCATCCGAGTCGTGTATGAGAGACATTCCACTTTGTTCGAGCAAGTATTCAACCTGTGTCAAGCTAGAGGACAATACATATCTAGCTTCATTCGATGACAATGGTATGGGGA
>NW_022985593.1:6601-28059 GCF_010093815.1 Pseudovirgaria hyperparasitica
ATAGGTTTGGCTGTGTCAAACATATCGAGTGGTGAAGAAGGCAACCAAATGACGGTGTGTTGACCGGTCAGAGACATACGAAGTTATATATTTCGGGGCGAGTAATATGGGGAAGCTACTTCGCAGAAAGCGCCAGATGAGCCCGTAAGTCAAAGGGGCCACGCGAGAATCGTTAAATTTTGAAAAGGATCGTTATGGGGGTGCTTCTGACGGTCGTTCAGAGTATACCAACTCAAAGCTACGGCGCTAATAGCAGAGGTGATACAGAACAGGCAAGATATCTTCGTAGTGTTGGGCGTGGGTTGCTCACTGGTCCGTGAAAAACAAAAGTAGACACAGGGGTCGGGACCTAGCAACGCGTTTCTATTTCTTTACTGTTCGAATTGCGCTACTAGGAAATTTCATGCTATTCTTCTCTAAAATGACAATAACATGGCTCTCCCACCAGCAGGGGTTACATTTCAAAGATGTGTGGTTGGGCCTACCTGATAATTAACATCTATATTAAATCCTTTATTAAGGATAGCCCAAGGCATCTGTATACCATTTCGCCAAGTAATAATGTAGGACAATTCCACGTGCTATGAGGAGCTCCATGAAGGGCAGTCTCACGATACTGGGGGCTTGCATACTTAGTGCATCAATCTACAGGCAAGTAGCCCAACATACGGCTAAACCGTGGCCCCGACCGCAAAAATCCGTTTTTGCGGTCAGGGCCACGGTTTAGCCGTATGATCAAGGTACCTGCATTTACCCTCACCCCCTGGTTCATGCAACAGATATGCAGCACTACTGTCTCGTCCTCCACAGCAGTTGCCTTCTTTCCAGTGATGGGGGATAATGAGTTATACTCCGGAGCTCGTGAATAGGTTCATGGTCAACGACAAACCCAAAACATAAAGACCCCGTATATCTTCGAAATTTACATTAGAGCGGATTATTATTACCTAGCTTAACTCAAAGTGTATAGGAACGCCTTCGCCTACTTGAAAGACACTCTCATGGGTGGGCTCTTGTTTGAAGTGAAGGTATACATAATTGGCACTACGCATGTAAGTTCACCAAATGCCTTGGTGACGCGGCCGCTCGTACGAAAAAAAAAGTTGGGATAGCCAACAATTAGGCCCGGTATTGTGTGGCAAGTATCGTATCCCGGGCCGACCTTCTGAAGGCGTTTTCGGAGTAGTCTTTCCTGGCTCCTCGTCTCCTGAACTGGCTTCAATGTCATATTGATTGGACCAGGCGTGACTAGAAACAGTGCGGTTTGTTGGTTGTGCTTCGCACACTGCTTTATCTCGTCAATTCACTAGTTACATTCAAAGAGGACTGTAAGGATGACAAGCGCCGCATTGTATTTCTCTTGATCGAGATAATGTGTAGCGGCTGGAGAGACATGTTGGATTCAAGAAGGCACCGAAATGGCGGTATACTAATCGGTGGGTGGCTTATATAGCTCCAGGTCCGGGTACGGTCCATGATGCATGACACGGTCGAAGCGATTGCATATCCAACATCTGACTACAGGTCGTCATCGGAAATCGTCACAGGTGATAATCTTTTATTGCCGTGCCGAGCAAGGACCAAACACAGGGATCGATGAAACTATCCATTGATGAGCAGTAGCATAACTTTGAGCCAGCCGCCTCGGCTTATGCTCCTAGTGGTATTGACGCAGCCTTGATATCTTGATGTAGAGCGCTTCCAGGTCCCATACATCGAAGCAATCCATCCAACGAGACCAGCATGGATGTTGGGTTCCGATCCCCACCCACGCTGGGATTCTCTGGTCGAAAATGACATATCTTGAGTCGGAATGCCAGGTTGGGAGGCAGGAGGACTCACTTTTGATCCCGTATACGACGATCAGTAGTGCCAGTGCTGCTTCGTCGCACACCAGCCGCCAGTCTGCGAGTCTATCAAGGGTCAAGACCACAGCGTGGTTTCAGGCATGCTCTGGCGCGGGGCGTAGCTGATGGACAGTCTACAGGATCCCTGCTCCACTGGGCAATCGGAGTGCTGGTCCGGCAAGGAGTGTCCTGGCAACAATACTGTGAGGAAGACACTCCTTCCGGTTCCCTTGTTTGTAAAGCCGCTCTTGGCAACATACTGTTGCCAAGAGCGGCTTTACCCCGGGCTAGCATGTCTGTACGATCGCAGGATCATATCGCACTACACCATATATAGCTTAGATAATCCTTTTCGACCCACATGTTAGTTGGAGGGAGCATGACCGCGCCTCAGAAGCAGAACATGTATGAATACTACAGCGACAAGTTTCTACTGCCTTCGTGCTATCTGTATACATAGCAATCGGGCCCAGGAATTTGGGAAGGAGGGTAAGGTTCCGGGACCCTCCTCGAGCGGGAGGACTTGCTTTTGATCCCGTATATGACCAAATCAGATCAATAGCCTGTCCGTGCCGCGTTGTCGCACACCAGCGGGCAATAATATGCTGCGTGCGCCCTGTGAGGAAGTCTATCAGGGGTCAAGACCAATGTACCGGCGTTACAGATCGAACCATTCTGGAAATCTGAATAGGAGGTCGACATTGGAGTACAAGCGCAAGCAATCACAGTGTGATTGCGCAGGGGTGGGAGTCGGAACGAGACCTGGGGTCCCATTCTAAGCTCTCATGTTAGGTGTTCCATATCGTGTGTTTGATATCTTATGTAATAGTGAAGGATACTCACGCATGGATTGTACCAAAAATATTCGTTACCTTTAGACCTGTCTAAGCATCCCTCATCTACTCGTCAAAATCACTAGCAAGACTTCGCAACACGATATGAGCTCCCGTGGCTCAATCGATGATGGCTGTGGTGGCGAGGATGCTTCTACTCCACTCCTCCCTCGATTGCTCCCGGCTTTGGGGGGTCATGGAAGTCGAGGTCCCAGCATTCGACTCTCGTCTGCACCGCCCAAGAGGATAGGAAACTCTATGGCGTGCGGCCCCTGTAAAGCCAGGAAGTTGCGGGTATGTTTCCATCGAGCTTTGACGACGGACGCCTCTAATATGTGAGGCGGGTGCTAGTGCGATGGAATTCGGCCAGTGTGTACAAGATGCCAGAAGAAGAACACCGGTTGTCAGTATGAGTTGCGAGCCGGTGTTTCTCGTCAAGTCGCCTTGAAGAACTTTAAAGATGATCTGAAGCGTGAGAACGCCGACTTGAGAGAGCTTGTATTACTCCTGAAGACGAAGAGTGAAGATGAAGCAAAAGCAATACTCAATATGATCAGATCCCACGACGATCCTGTCAGCGTTATCGAGAAGCTTCGACAACATAAACTGCCTCTCGCTTGGTCCGACACGCCGAGCCAGGACTCTGATAAGGCTGACGAGAAAGTCATCAAGAGTGCGACCCAGGTCCCTGCCCAGCCGTGGACAAGTGTGGCGACCGACGAAGTGGTCTCGGAGCTGATCACTGCCTGGTTCGCTTGGGAAGACACGACACTGTTTTCGTATATCACACTAGATCTTTTCGTAGCAGACATGAAAGCAAGCGATCCAGAGCGTGCGACATTTTGCTCTCCGTTCCTCGTCAACGCCATCTGTGCTGCCAAAGCCATCAGTTGCATCGCACGAGCTCATAGAATGAGAAGTGTCCACAAGGCCTTCAAGTCCATGGACAAGCCTGCCGCAGACGCAACGTCTGAAAGCACATGGGAGCTAAGCGAACGATTCCTCGCCGCTGCGAAGGAGCACTTGGAGCTTCAGTGCGGACGGGCTTCGCTTCCTACCATCCACGGACTGTATTGCCTTTTTCAGCACGCATCTATCTCAGGAGTAGATCGGGCAGGCTCGTTCTATCGACTTGCTGCGATCGACATGTTAAGCCGTCTCAACCTCACAAAGGTATACAGAAGCTTAAGAGACGACGTACCATCACATTTCAGGCGAAAGCAGGCTATATCACGAACCCTGTGGGCAGTCTGTAATGTCGAAAGGTATGTCAAAGCTACTATGCCGTACCCGATCCATCACAATAAATATGTTGTTACGGTTTCTGGTATTGAAGACATGTTAACATCATTCCGAAATAGTCTTGCTGCATCGCTGTACCTGAAGCCCACCCTATTTCCGGCACCACCAATTCCTCCCTACTTTCGAGAGCCTCCTCTTACATCTTCAAAAACGGAGGTCGAGGAATTTGACTTCCTGGGCTCCCCATTTTCTCCCAAGAGTTCACAACCGCCCGTGGTACGAGGCGCACAATATGCACTATGCGAGGTCTCAATCATCATGAATGAGGTCGTATGCTACAACCACACCACCCGCGAGTGCCCAAGTGGTGATGCTGTAGATATCGACATCCGTAAGGATCTCTACCGCCGGCTCACAGATCTTGAAAGGTCCTGGCTAAGCTGGCTCAGACACGACGCTGAAGTCACCCCGCAAACTTTCGTCTTGGGGTAAGCGAGCACCTGCATTACTACAACAGCCTATTAACATTCCCTAGCTTCTTTGTGAACATCGTCGCCTACAACATCCTCCGTCCGTTATACAACGTCCACCCTGATACAGGCTTCGAACCCTCACTGCCTCCAGGCTCGATGAGAGGCCCGCTAGGGTACGGGTCCACAGCACAGTCGTTCATCCTCAAACATGCCGCCATCGACGTCAAACTAATGGAGACGCTCGAGAAGCGCTGGCCATACAACATCCACCCCTTCACATCTTTTTTCCTCGCCGCACCGTACAACTGCGCCGCGACTCTGATCTCCCTCCTTCACATCCCCGTTGCACAGAATCTTTTCACCCGAGCCGTCTGCAATCTCCGCCTGCTCAAATCAGGTCTAACTTGTGTCAAGTTAATCCTCGGCGGCCTGCTGGTCGTAGCACAGTCCGTCGGCCAGCAAATCCCATCCGAAGCACAGGGCACCTTCGACGGCGTGGAGGAAGCTTGCAGGCTGGAGAGCAAAGACATTGCTGTGTCGTTCCGCGCTCCTCAGGACGAAGCGTTGGTCAAGTTGTTGGCTATCAGCGAGAGTGAGAATCTTGACATGGTTGGCGAGGTAGAAAACATGGGGATGCATGCTATCGCTGTATAAGAGCGTGAGCCTGAAGGGGAGGGATGGTGCGAAATGATGTGATACACCCGGCTTTATAGTCCTGGAATCTGGGAGAGCTGGAAGATTTGCTTTGCTTAACACTCACACAGATAAAATTTCGGACTGCGTGTTGGCCTAACGAAATGAGATATGCCTATTAAATTATGAAATTCATGCTTGAGAATCCTGATGGAGATATGCGCCGTGCAGGCTGTGACTCTGGTCGTTCTCAGGGGCTGCAGTACAGCACGTGACGAACAGCCAGTTCTCGACTTTGCCAGACGCTTGCGCGCTCTCCTCCACCTACTTTCATGACCTTCTCCCTCCTACCACACCATACCGACGTAAGATGCCTGGTCGACCAGTAAGTGCTCCTGTGTTCAATCGAAAACATAAACAAGCCGCATATGCCGGTTATAGAGCGCCTAAGAAATATAAGTCGTGGGAGCCATGCAACCATAGCGGCGCCTGCACCAGCTGCGTGTGCGCTATAAACAAGACGACATGCGAAGCCTCTTGTCGCTGCGCTGGGAACTGTCCTCGCCAGAGGGGGGGATGCAAGTGCGAGGGCGAATGCGTGTGGGAGGCCTGCTCGTGCTCGTCCGACTCATCGCAATGCACAACAGCATGTGCATGCGACGGAAGATGTGCGATCTTCCACCCAATGCCGTACATACTCTTTGTCGGGCTATCTAAACACGGGTTCGGATGCTTCGCTCTCCAGCCGGTTCCTGCTGGTACGATTCTTGCCGAATACGAGGGCTACCTTCGCCCGATCAGCGACGAGCCAGGGACGGTCACCCTGCTAGAAATGAGTACATGTATAGTCTACACCTTTGGAGGCTCGATTAATGAGACTGATCTGATCTGGTAGCACATTGCATTCAGGGCGTTTCAGGGACTCCTGCGTTTCACATGAATCACAGCACGAAGCCTAATGCCTCTTTCTTGCAATGTAGAGCTAATTCCCGCCAATGGATACCAGTTATACAAACGAAGAAGCGCATGTCGCTGGGGGATGAAGTGCGACTTACCTATTCGTGAGCTGCCTATCTTCTTCTTTACTCTTAGTGCTTACTAGGCCCTAGATGTGGGAATCTTGTTTTCGAACCGCAGCCAGAGTTTGCGACAAGGCCGCCGACTGGAGTGTACTGTCAGCGCAATCAGACCGAGCTACGCGGCGGCGATATCATTCCAGTCAAGCTGCCGGCGTTGGGTGGCCTCTGGTATGGGCAGGTGTCTGGGTTCAGTGTGTTAAGCACGTCCGAACGCACCGCATCGGCGTCGGATTTTGTTGAAGTGCGATGGCTCTACGCGAAGGACGATCTCCCGGAGACTCTAATCGGGCGTCCCGCAACCACGTGTGGCACAATATTCGGGTAAAGTGACAGTACGCCAGAAGCGGAGTAGACAGGGCTCTAACCCACTCAAGAGGCAGCCGACCGCGAAGAGAGCAAGGCAGGCCAGCACCAAGAAGAGCGTATCTGAGCCTCTGGAAACATCCGAAGCAGCTTATGCGTGCGCTGACTCGGATACCGTCGCAGTAGCACGTCTAAAGCGAAGTAGACCGGATGCAGACTCACTCGAGAAGGAGCTGACGGCGAAGAGAGCAAGGAGGACGCCGAGGCCGCGAGATTAGAGAGCCGAGAGCTTAACGGAGATTTGCATGAATTTGGCTGTCATGGACTGACTAATCAATAACGGAACGGGTCGTGCCATTTTGCGCCACCCCGCAATCGCCAGCCTTAACTTTTTTAAATATTAATGTCAATTAAGAGAAATAGTTTTCATCTTGAACAGTGGACTCTCGAGCTGCTCAATAGCGTTAGGGTTTCAGGCCCTACCGCGAGTGTCGAAACTTGTAATTAATGAAATGGTTACATCTAAAAGCGTCGACCGGTGCTTAGGATAGCGGTGGGGCTATATCGAACCCGGCGTCGATTCCCATGACAGTTCTCGTGATCTACGATAGTCTTTGAAGTTAGTAAATACAAGAAGCGTGAATCTATTAGTCTAACGCATCTGGATTGGTAGGATAAGGTGACTCCTGGGATACCAGCGGATTGTAGACTCTTAGACGAGCGTACATTCCGTGGCTGCGAGCCGCATTCGTTTGGTTTCATGTCTGCCTATGATGCGCAAACTCCGGCTTATTAGAGGATGGAGTAGGATAAATGACCCTACCACGGACGGAGACGATTGAGTGACTTCGCGTAAACCATGACATATGACGTCTCAGGATCGAATATTTTAATCGAACTGTGAAGTTGTGTGTGACTATAATAATAATAGTATTCCACGACCTAAATTCAAGAGCTAGCTATGACGACCTGCGCCTAGTATTAAAGATAGGCTAATTTTAAACCTAAAGATCTTCATCTATATCTCTATTACAACTAGAGAAGTCTTTCCATAGAAGAAAGCCACATTTACTCTTCACTAACACATTTAACACAGACTGTAGCTCAAATGGGAAATTTGGACCTTAATTCTACGGAATCCCTCGAGGGTTTACAAAGCGATGAACAGAGGCGAGTCCTTGATACTGTGACCCAAGTCCGCAAATGCGGCCTTGATAGTATCCTTGCGTTACCTCAGCTGGTTGTCTGTGGCGACCAGTCTGCCGGAAAAAGTTCGGTTCTTGAAGCTCTCACCGAGATACCTGTCCCACGTAATGATGAGTTATGTACACGATTTGCAACGGAAATAATCATGCGTCGCTCCGCACAGGAGTCTCTTACCGTCAAAGTAATCCCTGACGCCGCACAACAATTACCAGGTCTCATAGACAATACTATGCAAGTCATGGGGATTACTACCACACAAGTATCCTCGCCTGCATTCGCCCGGGATGTCCTGAGTATCGAGATTGAAGGTCCCTCCAGGCCCCAACTTACAATGGTGGATCTTCCATGACTCATTCAAAACGAGAAAAAGGGAGTTACCAACGCGGATATCGAGCTTGTCAAAGAAATCACCGATCATTACATATCGCAGACACGAACGATCTGTTTAGCGGTTGTATCCGCTACGAATGACTACGCAAATCAAGGAATTCTGACAAAGGTCAGGAAAGTTGATCCAGAAGGGGAGCGGACCCTAGACATTATCACCAAACCCGACAGTCTCTCAAGTGGCTCGGGTGGTGAGATGGCTTACATTAGATTGGCACGAAACGAAGACATTTTCTTCAAGCTTGGATTGCACGTGATCAAGAACAGGAGTTTTGAGGAGGGAGATTGTAGTTTCGTGGAGCGAAACGCGTCTGAACCATCCATTTTCCGGAGCTCGAATTCCAAGAGCTTGGAAAAAGAGACAGTGGGTGTCAACGCACTGAGGGACCGTTTGAGTCAGCTTCTATTCAAACACGTCAAGCAAGAGCTTCCGAGGCTTTACAATGATCTACAAGTGGCTCTAAAAGAATCAAAGTATAGATTAGTTTTGCTTGGGCAGCAGAGAGCAACGCCTGCACAATGCAGAGCATACCTGATGCGACTTAGCCTTGACTTCCATCAAGTCTGCTTAGCCACAAACAAAGGACATTATGAGGGCATATATTTTGATGGCCCAATCAGCGATGAGTTCACTTCCAAATCGGAGCCCTGAGTACGTAGGCTACGGGCTCTGATTCAGAAATCGAACATAGTTCTCGAATTGGATGGATCAGAAAGGACATACGTACGACATGGACATTTCCAACGATGACATCGAGTCAGACTATGGACAACTTCCCCCAGCTTCTGACTCTGGAGATGTTGTCCCACTCTCTAGGGCGCAGGCGCTAGAATGGGTGAAAAGGCTTGTTGAAAGGAATGGGGGTCGAGAACTGCAAGGTAATTTCAACCCCCTGGTCATCGGAGAGCTTTTCTGGGATCAGTCAAGAAAATGGAGTAATATGGCCCTTACACACACGGAGGACATCTCGGAAATCTGCCGAACATTTCTATCGGACTTGCTTCAGCATATGTGCCCAGTGGATGTACGCAGTCGCCTCTGGGCATCGCATTTTGAGGAATCCCTGAAACAAATGATGGATAACTCAAGGAAGGAACTCGACCTGCTCATCGAAGATCTCAAAGGCTTTCCAATGAATTACAATCATTACTATACGGACACGATCTATAAGCGGAGACTGGAACGAGATCGTAAACTTCTGGCTGCAAGCATTGACAAGGCATCAGAACACAAAAGATTGCCTGAATGCCAATCGCACCATACATCGACAAAAGTAGATATCGCCAATGTCTTCGAGAATTTTCTCCGGGCTAAAAGCATGGACATGGATAGTCATGCATGCGAAGAAGCGATCGATGGAGTTATCGCCATCTACAAGGTCTGTAAAGCTCTGTAAAGCTCTGTATTGCCATTGCGCGTGTATACTCACATGTTATTCCACTCTCGGGTATTAAAAAAGCAATTCGTCGCAAACTTAACCGTATAGGTTATAGAACGTCATATCGTTCGTGGGGTGAAGAATATTTTCTCGCCTATGACGATCAGCGGCCTCAACGCAGGGGAACTTCAGGAGCTGGCATCTGAACCAACATCGGTCAAACGACAGAGGGAATTTTTTGTTGACCGTATGGATAACTTAACGGAAGGGAACGCTATTCTACGGCGAGTCATGCGAGGGTCATCTGGATGATTTTGTCAGTTTATTCAGGAGTAAGCGGGCGACGCACATTCTGACACGCTGGCATGCATGGTCAGCCTTCTATAAATATAACAGCTTGTGACTCTGCTCGAATCTCGCCGCAGGAGCAAAAATCCGTTCTCAGTTGATTCCATCAGAGACTCTCTAGATCAGACTCCACATTTGCCGTATTCATCGGGAAGTCCCATTCGAAGCTATCTGGTCAGAATCGACAGTTCCTTACTAGCTTCCAAGATGGCTCATCGCTCAGACGTGTTCACGTCGAACCCTACCACATTTCTTGTCGGCAAAGAAGAGGTCCCCATGGTCGTACATCATGGTGTCCTTGCTCCGTTGTCCGACTATTTTAAAAGACTTCTTGGCGATGATTCGGCATTCAAGGAGGCTGAGGAGAAAACGGTCCTTCTGCCACAAATCAAACCGGATGACTTTAGTCGCTTCTGCACATTCGCGTATACTGGCGATTATGCAGCACCACCATATGTCGTCGACGATGACTGGACCGAAGAGCTACAAACCACGCGTGTGGATATGGTTGCAGAAGCAATGAATGAGGTACAGGATGAAGCACACCGGGGGGGACCGAATTCACAGCGGAATTCCTGGTATATACCTCTGCGTCAACGGTGAGCAAGGGGAAGAGAACGACGAAGTACGCGGATGAGCCGACCGCTGCTCTCTATCAACCAGTGGTTGGAGAGCAGGACTTTCATGTCAGAAGACCAGATTTTGAGAGACGAGCATATTGTGCCACTACCCCGTACGAGGATTATCGCCAATCATTTCGTGTTGCTCCTCATAGTGCCGGAGCAGAAAAAGCAGAGCACGTCTTCCTTGCCCACGCGCGGCTCTACGCATTCGCCAAAGAGAAGATGGTGGACAGTCTTATCAGTCTCAGTCTTCAAAAGCTGCATAAGACTCTCGCAGTCTTTACCCTGGACCAAAGACGTTACCAAGATATTCTAGCGTTAACTCGATTTGCGTTTAGTGAGGATTATCCTGAGCTGCAGGATATGGTGGCGTTGTATCACGGTGCACATTTCACCAAGATTGGACGCTTTGAATCGTTCTACTCTATCTTGTGTGAAGAGGGACATCTTGGTGCAAACTTGTTGCGATTATTCTATGAGAATAAAAGACATTGATATGATAAAAGTCCGTTTCGCGGGCACAACTAGCACGTGGATAGGTGAGGCTATACGTGCCGTTGTACAGTTATATTATATGTGGTAAGCAGGCGATTTGTCTGTATAAAAAGCTGTCAAGACTTCAATCGTGCAGTGTCCAATTCAGTCAGTAAAAGCAATCTGGATTTGGATGAGTGACCAGAAAGCATTCCATTAGCTGCCGACGTCGGCGTGCAATTGCTTTCGCACTGAAACATCTTGGTGGATCTGAAGGGGAACGTTAAGGTGATTGAAATCATTGGTACGATCAATGAAATGCGTGACCCACCGTCCTTTTTCTTTGTCAAGGATATTGAACTTCTTGAACGTCTAGATAGTCATCTCTGCGTAGTTGTCGCCAGTATGGGAGCTGAAAGCCCCAGGTAAATCAATAGCGATATCTTCAAACTGGATGTTCTAACTTACAAAGTGAACACAGTATCCTGAAAGGGTGTATTGTCCATCTCGCATCGTCTAACCGTTTATGAGACATATATCTGTGGAATAGCTGACGGGCAAGACATCTGGGTCTTGCAGCACGTTCTCGATTATCTCGAACCAGTGTACGATCTTGTCATATATTGTCCTCATTGCGATTGCAGTCGATCGCTCGGACTCTTTCTCGCTTGGAGCTCTGGATGTCGCTTCTCGAAGGCCCGAGCCCAGTTCTTTCCTGGAGGTTTGATGGGTCGGTTCGCGGTGTCCCGCTGGGCAATACTGAAGGTGAGCGGTGGCGAGAACTTGATTCGCGCTGGACTACCTAGATCAGAAATATTTAGTAACTTAGTAAATTCACCGGTGCTTTCTTTTCGAACGTGTGGAGCTACTGCTGGCTACAGGCTCTCTGTTCCTTCGAGCGTCTCCCTATTACGCGATAGTGGAGACTAAGAGAGACTTTGCCATGCTCAGCCAGAGCAGTATATGTTCTAGGCACGTTAGGAAGACCTTCGGATAGCACTTGACTTGCTCGGTCCATGCTAGCATTCTGCTGGAGAGAGCATACACCGTGCTATCACGTTAGCTGTGTGAGTGCAGAAAGACAGCATGAAGGAGGAGAAGCGATGGGCTCGGACGCGCAGCGGCAAGCGGGGGAGCCAGAGACCCTGAGAAACCGCCGTTTCTGGCAGTCACACTTGAACGACCTGCAAACGTAATATTCGATTGGTTGAGGGCTGTTACAGTAACCCGACAGTCCGGTTTGGGACTCTGAGTCACATTCGTACATGCTGTGGTGTGAAAAGCGACCTCTGCGTCTGAAAACAGGAACCTGGAATCAAGGTCAACAGGTCATTTTTGGACCTACTGTACTGTACTCCATCCCTTGCATCGCCTAAATTTAGGATTACTGAAGGACGCGGCGATTGCCCAGGCTGAAGGCGTCAGTCCAGTCCAAAAATGCCATGGCGCGACCACAAGGCTTGTATGTGGAGCGCGTCCCTATAAGGCCTGACGGCTGAAAGCCTTTGTCACGTGAAGCTTCGATCATTGTTACTCTGCGTAAATTGGTTCTCATGACGTAGGTATATATATTCTAAAAACATACACCTTAGTATACAGTAGGATAGGTTCAGATTCTAGAGACTCTATTCCGAGAATCTCTTAAGTTTTCAGGCATTGTTGAGTTTATTCCAATGTACCAAGAACTATTTTCGCATCCCGTCGCACGGGTTTCTCGATGGGCAGGGGGTCGTCAAGTCCCATGCTTCATGGTCTTCTAAGACTAACATTACTCTGCTCAAGGCTTTCGGTAGCTTTTACAGGCTCTCCCGGCCCGACTTCCGGAATTTTTGGTAAAACTTGGCGGGGGCGGTTTCGTCCGTTTCGAGGACGCAGGGTAGGTCCCACCCTCTCCAACCCCACAGTTGATGTAGGCGACGATTGAGTCTCGGAAGCCTGTGCAAGATAGTCCGGGTCGATCGTGAGATGGAGCGTTTCTATCTCCCTAAGCAAACTCTCATTGTTCCTGGCGAGCGCAGCATTTGCCTCTTGAAGCTGCGCTACTTGAGAAACTAGTTCACCCGTGGCATCGCGAAGTTGGCTGTAAAAGTGTTGCAAAGTTGTACGAACCGGAAGCCAGCTCTGCTGAACCTCGCGATCGATACGAATGAATGCATCATGGAGCTGCACTGTTATCAGTTCCATAGCGTTCTTCACAATCTTTAGCTTACCATGTCTGTCACCTCTGATTCTGGCAGCATGGTTTGTAGAGCTACTGGTAGACAGTCCCGCCTGGATAAATCTAAGAGTTTGGTATCGTGAATCTCATCATGTGTTCTTTGTGCTTCATTTATATACGTCCTCGACTCATCCACCTTTTCCAGCGGTTCTATCGTCTGACTCTACGTCGCAGCGTGCCAAGTAGTCGTACTCACCTCCTCCTTGCTTGAAAAGTCTACAGGATTATGCGTGGTGCCAAAGATCATCTTTGCATAAACTCCCTGCGCCCTCCTAAGGGCGTTGACTTTCAGCTATTTAGTAGGCCGGCCCTGGTTTCCAGTTCATGGATAGCAAGTGCCGTGAGGGCTTCGTTTCGGGTTCAAGAAAGCGGGCACTCCCACAGATCCACCAGCAGAAGACTAGCCTGCCTGTCCGGGCATTCACGGTTTCTAGATACGGATTTACAGCATCAATACAGCAGAGAAGTGTGAGTCGCGCAGAATCACCCATACGACAGTGCTTAAGTCGTTCTCTAGGATGTCGATAAGAGAGCACCCCGACGAGGCCATTACTCGAGCCAGCGTAGAGCTTTACAAAGCAAGCCTATGTATTCAAAATTGTCGTACATCCATTCTCCAGTTGCTCACCATTCGAAAAGAAGAGAAAAGAAGTCGAATGCAAGTAGACCGAGAGAACCGACGCCTTCACGTCCTTTGCCAGGAGGCTGTGCACGACCGCAACGAGATCGCCAGCAAATGCCAAAGCCTATACCGCGAGCTAGGAGATGCCTATACGGAGATTCTCTCTCACTATGCCTTGTCTGAGAATTCGGATCAAGCATCGATGACCGTGAAGGATGGGACGCGGATGACACAACTTGAACGAGAAAACGACAAGTTGCAACGACAGAACAGTGAGCTCCAGCGGGCATTGGGAATGGCGGGCGATATGATCCGCGCTGTGAGAATCCAGGATCCAGCTTCAGAGACTCATGGTGACATCCAAGTGCAGCTATAGCAATGCCTTGATTCGGTCCACGGTCCCGATTTTGTGCATTCCATTTTCAAACGTTTCCATTCGAGTCATCATACCTGTTATATGTAGGACTCGTGCTACATCTCTATGCCATAAATTTCATCTCTAGCATTAGCTGTTCGCTTCACCCGATATGGGATTGTTCAGGTCCAAGAAGCCACCCACTTTCCCGCCTATCTCTTACCCCAAGCCGGCTGATCCTCCGTCCGTAGAAACAACAACAAAGCAGCCTAGAAAGCGTAGGCTAGACACAAACAAGAATTTGCCGGTACCAAGACTTGCACAGATGATTGAGAGGAAGATGTCTGAGAACTTCCAGCTAAGAGAAGAGTTGCAGTGGGAGCGAGACCGCTTCTGGTCAAGCTGCCAGGCAAAATCATTCCTTGCAGCAGAGGTTCAAGCCGTGGTAGAGAACCTTCGTCAGATCCTAGCCGACTTCGACCGGCTTGTCACACCAGAAGATGCTCTGAGCCAGCCTAGAGACTTGCCTCGGAGCGAGAGCAATGGATGGGAACCCGGACTAAATTAAGTTGATCAGAGTACATGCGTGTTGCTCAGGTCTTACTTAGCTAGACTAGACAGGACCGTCAAATCAACTTTGTCATGCTTTACTCTACAGACGTTCCCACATTGAAAGGGCGCAGGCTCCACGTGCCCAACGCTGCGTGGCATTTCGCTGACAAACTGCATTATACCTTGCAGTGATGACGGCGCACAGCAAGCTCTTCACTCTCCTGCCTAGTAAGATATGGGTCTGCGAGCCGCTGCGTGAACCGTTGAGCAAGGATAACCTGCGCTTTGTGCGGAAAGTTACTTGCGTATTCGTTTCCATTGGTCTACATAAGTCCGTCATGGTTAAGTAGCATCATGTACGTGTCGTCGTATTGTTAGTATAGCCAAGGCGACTGACATGGTTTGGCTCAGATACAGATCCCGAGATAGCTTAGCAGAATCTATGCCTCAGCATGGCTTAGACGATTGGAGAGCGGCGATGACTTGGTGGATCTCATGGCTCAGTATCATGGGTCCAACGGCTCAGTATCTAGACGGCTCCACTAACCCTGTAAATCCTGGAGCCTAGTATATCTTGCTACGGTGTAGATACAATTTACTGTAAAGCGTCTTAGGCCTTCGCTTATAATACAGCATAGCATAGTGGTATTCTTTCATGGTTGATAGACGTCATGTCAACATTTCACTTCTCTGTTTCAAGTAGGTGGTGGACGAGACCGGAGGCGGATTCATACTCTACTGACTATGTATCTAGGTGAGCAGTTTGGCAGCTCATCTTGCCAGTGGCCCGAGAATCAAACCTCCAGTCCGTATACTGTCACCTACCGAAACTCGCAGCTTAATCTTTATGGCCGTTCTATTTGTTCATTGCCACATGGTATAGGAACAGACAGAAATAGCTCACGATTTGGCGGGAATCTGATACGTAATGGATACTTTCTGCGACGAGCCTGTCATGCAGCAACCACTGGCACTGTTGCTGCCTGTTCCGCAAGCGCAAGCAGGGCCGGGCTCTTCTTCTAGAGCTTCCTCTTACTGTACTCCTCTTCCATTCCGCACCTGGCCCTGCGCTCATCGCGGCTTCAGGGGACAAGTGGCCCGCAAGCCTGCCAGGTAATAGCCGGCCCCCTACCCGGCTGACCCTGGCTAATTCTGGGCTGACGGCTTCTAGCTGCCTTTTAGCTGTCACTTACCGTGATCTCCAACAAGTCTCAACCATTAGGTCCCAGACTCCATGGACGGAGTAAGAAATGGTCTAATCAGAGAATTCGACAGCCGCATGGCCAACATTGTATGATTGATTCTGAATCTGCATTCTGGCCTGTGAAACTCAAACATTTATGGACCGGATCGGTGCTCAATGAAAGCTCAGGGGTGAAGTTGCTCCTCATCGTCCTTGCTCTACGACTCGGTCGAGGGCACGCGATCTTAGGAGGTCTTATGCGGTGCTTATATCCATCACACTTCCTATTCGTACGTGTTACAGAGTAGAGTCACGACCCCCATTCTCAACACCTCTTCACGTAACGAACTCTTATTGGAACTCTTCAACAATTCCCGGGGATGCTGGGCCCGGAGACGGATATCGCATCATCGAATGAGAATCGCCATGGCTTGGAGTCACATCATCGACTGTGGAACATGATTCGCGAGCCTTGTGATCATCGCGACAGGTCTGGCATGGAAGACTCCTGTAGAAAGCTATATCTACCGCAATACGAAAGTCATTACACTCGCAGCCTATGGAGAATGCCGCCTTGCTCTGTTCAGATTCTTCAGCACCCATGAGCGCGGAATTCTCTAGATTGCATGGTACTGAGCTCTTTCCGTCGGGAGCGCCAGCCATATTAGTTCGTCTGCAAAAAATCGAAACCATTTACTTGTTTGACACTCACCTGTGTGAGGAAGGGTCTGTACGCAGTTGTAATCTCATTGAATAATCAAGTGCCAAAAGGACTCTTACTACATTCAATCTGCAGATCCAAGGTCGCGCCCAGGGGATCTAACTCGCCGTAAACCGAAGGATCATAGTTCCCCAATACCAGCACATCCAAGAGCCCTACAAATTTCATGAATGAACATGAAAAGGAATACCAAAACTGGCGCAAGGCAGCCCGTCGTGGATGTCCAAATTTCCCCTGGCCTCGCATTGCCTCACTTCAAGCCGTCCAAGGACTCTAACAGCCTCCCAAGAATAACCTGTCAGACTCTGATCGAGACTCTGAATGACAGATATAGCGACAGTCTCCGGAAATCAATGGTCATTGATTGCCGATCTGAGTATGAATACGACGGCGGTCACATCCCTAGTGCTGTGAACTTTTATGAGAAGGAGCAGCTTCTACAGTTCTTGTTCAAGTCCGCAGAGTCACAGGAGTTGGGCTGTCTAAGAAGAAAGAGGTCTCTACGGGCTTATTCTTCCCAGCTCCGGCGGTGACCAGGACTTGAGTAGGCGAGGAAGGTTCTGTAATCTGAGAAAGAAGAAGTGTGCCTTGACCTATATGACCCTGAAATGAGATGCCGAAAGCCACCGTCACGACTGCAAGTTCTCCAGTGTCCACGTCTGTGGTCTGCATGGCAACTAGCGGGATGGTCGAGGAACAACGGGGCAAGTATCAACCTGCCTGATATACTGCGTAGGACAGACTTAGCACGGCAAGGACCAAAAACGGGCTGAGCTGTTCTTAGGTCCTCAGATAGTAAAGCAGTCCCGAACCGTTTCTTCTCTTCTTTTCATATTAAGGTATGTTCTGAAATTAAAAAAAAGTGGTCTTGCATTCTGCTAGCTCGAGTCTTGCACTCTGCCCCGACCTCCACGACCAACGACGGACGCCTATACGCGCCACGAAGACATCTGACACATCACGATGGCTTCAGGAGTACCCTAAAGACGTATCCAGCTGGATGCTCACACACCTCCCCCTTCCCCAATTCTAATGGACCCGGATACACATGCTGGGAACACTTCGGGAGGATCCCTATCCATTCAGTCAAGGGCAGCCCTTGACTAATGATCCCGCACACACACGCGCGGCCTGAAGGCAATACAACGGTACCCAGACTTCGGCATATACAATCGGATACAATCCGAGGGCCTAGATTAGGATCGTATGATTAGTCACCCTAAAAGTACGGATTGAGCTTGGAAATGCTAAGGGATTGAGATTGCTTATGTTAAATTGAATCGCTTGTACTATATAAGATTACCCAATTAGGCAGCTATTATTAGGTATATATTCGACAAATAAAAGTATATATAGGGCCTTAAGTTACCCGTCTCCGCGTACATAACCTCCCTGAGGTTATAGGGTTACGTATATATGAGGAACTTACTTCTAGAACCTTACTAAAATCGACTAATATATACACGCCCCACATGTTCAATCTAACACAGGCAATCTGACTAATCGGATAAGATTGTGCCGTCTTGGCCATCATATTTAAGGCGTAGATTGAGCTTGTATTCTCTACTAGAATATTTGAGCAGATTGAGCTTGCATGGATTCGGATTGTATGTGCCGAAGTCTGAACCTGATACTCGATATCCACGCCTTGCACTCTGGAATCCACAACCTCCTCCACTTCCCAGTGGCCATCAGGACTGTTCGAATTCCAAACCACCCCAGGTGGCACAGTCTTTGCCTTAGGGTAGGCTGCCTCAAGCCAGTGTCGTTTATGCAGCCTGGTAGCGTGACAGTTGTGCAGATTTTGGCCACGACTTCCATTCCCGGTCTTGGGAGTGTGTCACAGCACTATGTCTCCCCTATAGTCTCACAATACTATTAGCCATAATCACAACGTAAGTTTGAGCCCTAGCTCCAGCGGAGACCATGTACATCACCCACTTCTTCCTGCTGTTAGGCGAGATCATATTGATGATCTTTTGGTACCGAGCACGCGGACAGGGCCAACAGAGTGAGTCAAAGCATCATTGACCTCCGGGAATTCAAATGATCGTGCCGTCAATCAATGCCACACGAAATCGACGATCGTCGGATGAGCGGAGTGAGCTTCATGTACAGAGGCACATTTCTCACTTCGTCTATTCCTCCTCTAACTTAATTCACAAGTCGTGTCTAACACGTCGTTCTCTCCGATTTCTGGAGTCATCACAATAAGAGCGATGAGGGGGGACTGAGATTAAATTGTTGAATAACTTCTCCGGCCAATGCAGATCCTACTTATTGCCGTCGAAGGGCTCGTGGATTCCATTACATAGGTAATAGCCTGTGCTAAATCGATAACTTGTCGTTTTCTTCTTCTTACGGGTGTTCTCGTCTTTACTAACGCAGTGTCTAAACACCGTCACGATAATCTTCATAGCCTCCTCGGTAGGCTTCGCTTTCTGAACAGCAGTAATAAAATTATTCCATTGCTTTGCGCTCAACATGTCCGACCGAAGGCTCTCCACAAACGCCACAATGTCTGCATCACCCATTTCCTGAATTTCGTCGTTGTCAAGCACAAGCCATGGCAGGTAGAGACTATTGCTACTTGGCACCAGGTGTGACCCAAAGTGTCGTAGATAGCGATTCTCCTTCCGAAACTGCTTAGAACACTGCGACCAGCCAGTATTTGTCTCCACAGGTATCTCGCACACGTAGCTAGTAGTCGCTCTCTGCCGTCGATGGTGCGTCTGTACTGCGACTGAATGAGACGCTGGCGGGTAATTGGCCAAAGGCATATTCCAATCCACATTGAATTGAACGCTTGTCGCTGGATTGCCGCTAATTTGACCCGTCCAATCGCTGCCCTAGGTCAACTGATGCGTCCGATACTGGGTTCTATGGATCTTCGGCTACTGACATATCTGGGTAGTAGGAGCCACAGACCTCGTTCGAAGTCCTAGAAGGCAACCCGGAATAATTGAGCTGCTGGGGTATGTAGATAGCATAGGGGTCATCTGAGAGGACTTCACACTCTGTTTCTGCTCCTAGGGAAGTCGCTGACAATGGTTCGAGAGGCGTTTGCGACTGCATCTTGCTGTCAAGGCGGACGCTAGAAAGTCAGTACCCTCCAGATTTCTGCCGGGCGTAAGTACAACTAAAAGTGCTTTAAATACTAAGTTTCGAAAATACTGATGTCCGGAAGAGGCAGTCTGAAAAGGCGCAGGCCCCACATGCCGACGCTGTGTGCCATTTCGCTGATGTATCGTACTAGGTATAAGTTGATTGATCCCTGCAGTGATGAGAGCTACAGGGCGCGCAGGAAGCGTCTCTGTAAGGCTCAGTAAGTAGGCAACCGGTGGACCGACTTCTAGGCGAGTCTTCATTATTTTACGGCACTGTGACAAGATCTACTAATTAAGCTGGTCAGCACTGGTCCAGGATTCTAGACTGCCAAGACCTTGGCGAGTAAACAATGACGCCAGTATGCACTATAACAGAAGACTCAGTAAAGATGCCTGGGCCCTTCTCAGACATTTTAAGTCCCGATTGTGATTATTTGTGCCTGGAATGCGGACCATTCTGCACCATTCACACCTAGGGAAACGATTGCGCTACACGAGCATCATGTCTCAAGCAAGCTCGCAAGATGGTAACAAGTATCTGATCGGCCACTAGGGTACCCTTTGCTTCTCTGACACGTTCTACTAGATTCTCCTATGAAACTCGCGTGTTTTGGTGGTACCTGTGCATGTTTCCCGTGTCAACCCCAAACCTTAAGACCGGCACCAGGGCTATCAGGTCTGCGTAGAGCTCTGTATTGTTCAGTCGCGGGAAGAACAGTCCTCGTGTATCTTGAACGAGATGGGTGCGGAAATGTGCATCTACACCGCAAGAGGATATACTAGGCTTCAGGATCTACAGGGTTAGTGGAGCCGTCTAGATACTGAGCTGTTAAACCCACGATACTGAGCCATGAGATCCACCAGGTCATCGCCGCTCTCCAATCGGCTAGGCCATGCTGAGCCATAAATTCCGCTAAGCTATAATACTCTTTTCCTATAGTGCCGCTTTGTTCAGCCATGGCTCTGCCAAAGCCTCTTGACTCATTGCAGATAAGTAAGCCTATACTGGGACAGTGTATATGTGCTTTTAGTCTCCCAGGAGCCTCCCCTCCGGTCTACTAGGCCAATGGAGATGAATACGCAACTATGCTCGCAACAGAGCGCTTCATGCTGGAGTCACGACCACTGGTATGGATATCATATATCTCTAGCGTATGGCTCATGCGAGACTGTCCATTCGACCGCGCCGCAGTCACTCGAAAGAATAGAGTACTCCACTGCCAACCCTTCAAAGCCTCAATATTCTTCATATCTAATAAGGCAGACGCCTGTGGGAGACACGACAAAGGAGAATCAGTCTTGTAAGATTGCGAAAGATTGCAAGAACTTTCCGCACAAAGCGCAGGCTATCCTTGCTCAACAATTCACGCAGCGGCTCGCAGACCCATATCTTACTAGGCAGGAGAGTCAAGAGCTTGCTGCGCTCACCGATCTAAGTGTCCGTCAAGTACAAGTATATTTCGCTAATGCTCGTGCGAGGAAGCTCTGTCGAGGACAAGCAAAAGCATCTGCAGGTACCAAGAGTGTCAAAAAAGCGTAGACTGAAGACGTCGCAGCGCATTCAGCCTGATCTTACCGCATCGCTACTCCGGACGCCGTCTTCTCCCGATCACATCTTCCAGTGCACTTTCTGTGTGCAGGACTTCAAGCGCAGGTATGACTGGGAGAGACATGAGCAAACTATACATCTCCGCCTGCAGCAGTGGATCTGCATGCCCGAAAAGGCTGTAACATCTCCATCAATCGCGAAGAAGACTCAGTGTGTATTTGGTGGAATGAACAGCCCCACGTCTTTGCATCTACAGTCACACGACCTGTGTCAATGTATCAAGAAGGAAGAATCAAGACGTACGTTCACCAGGAAAGACAAATT
>NW_022985594.1:0-27693 GCF_010093815.1 Pseudovirgaria hyperparasitica
CTGTAACCTCTCGAGATAAAATTATATACTATATGTCCTTTCGTCTCTTCCAGTCTGTACTCTTAAGCTTCGTCTTCGCTATCAGATCCAGGAGAGACAATCTGGCGGCGCTGATTAACTTTCAATTGGGGCAACGCCTCAACTGGCTCTAGCTCGTCTCCGTCATTATCCATTATAGGCTCTATCTTATTAGATCCTAGGGCAAATAGCAACTTAAACTCCTACCGAGTAGTTAGTGTATTGCTTAAGTATAGAATAGAGATTCTAACGCATTCATGCTGTCCAATCCTGGATTTACAGGCGGTGAAAATATCAACTCCTATATAAGTGGGTCCATGGAGGAGATAGACACACTCGTTTCTTAGAACGAGTTTATATTGCCGCTCTAGATTCCCTTCACCAACGTTGAAGATCTTTAGATTCTTGCTTGCAAGTGGTCCTTCATAGACCCTTTGAAAAAGGCCGTTTTCTGTTTTCTTTGAGAGGAATATGAGATCGCTAGAACTGTGCAGTTCCACTAACGTAATCGGAGTACCACACCTCCTACAAAGGAGACGATAATCTAGACGGCGTTCCGGAACGAGTAGAGGTATAGCTTCCCGCTGTCTAGTAGGTTGTTTTCTGTCTGGAAGTGATGTGCGGAACTCCTCGCAATATTTCTCGAGATATGTCTCGAACGGCTCTGGACTTTCTTTATCTTGAAGGAGGGAAACTTGAGTCATTGTAAAAATATGTGGTTTGAAAATTTACGAACGGGACTAGAATGTAAACTGATAGGCAGGTATAATAGCGAGCAGCGATGATTTTAATGGCCGCCGCCCTCTGTCTCTCCTATGCCTGTCCGTCCGCTTATCGTTCTTTCATGAACTCCCGAGGTGGGGAAGGACCCCCCTAAGAGACGTCGGCGTGATGCGCATCGACTAGACTTGCATCCTCACATGTTTCGAAGCGAACTGGATTGAGCCATCCCGCGGATGTACGAGGGCAGTACCGTCTGCTACCAAGACCACCATGCATAATAATAAAGCAGCATTCGACGCTCAGGTTATTCACGCAACTTGGTGGCTTCCACTCAACCCTGCTCACAAGCACTGCATGATGTCCTAATAGCAGAGTAATCGATCTGAATCCTTACATGTATGGCTTCTTCTCAACCTGACCACGCCATCGGAGGATTGCAGTCCATATATTTCGATTGCCAAGTACAGATTAGTTTATCAGTCACTGAAAGTGCTGGCCCTAAAGGTTTCCCTTAAGTTCCTCTTATACCCCCACCTAGTCTAATAGTGCCTTGAGACCAATCGATAGCTTTTCCGTAACCGTCTATATAAAGCCGATAGTACACTATTCTTAGACATTAGATGCCATTGGATTCGCTATCTGCCTAAAAACGCTATAGGTGTGCCAGCTATTGCTAAAGGGTATGATCGCTTAAGAAACATAGTTTTGTGGACACTCGGTGATGAGTACCCGGAGTGCATGCTGCGACCGCTTACGGTCATGTTGTTGTTGTATGTAAAGAAGAGAGAGTGAGCGACTCAGTAGAAAGCTATTTAACAAAAGACCACTAGTCCCAATCGGGAAGTAGGTACCCCTTATATCTTCGAAAGTTACCTTAGAGCGGATTATTATTACCTAGCTTAACTCAAAGTGCATAGGAACGCCTTCGCCTACTTGAAAGACACTCTCAGTGAAGGTATTCATCGTTGGCACTGCGCATGTAGTGCCAGTAGCTGGCTCCTTGGGGAGCAAGTGTGATGATCGCGAATCATCTGGATTGTATTCCATGACCTTACACTTGATCTCAGCTTGCGATGCACCCAGTTGTCGATTTAGCTCGTTCTGTGGATGAGATAATTTCAGACACTCACTGGGATTTGATTACGACGTTAGGCTTGGTTAGAATACTATACATTTGGGTTACGAAGCAGAAATCAGCATCGAGGTCGACGGGTGCAAGACTTCAATCAAGCGGTTTATTGTATTTTTACATATCAAGCCACACAGACAATCGAAACGCCCAAGATTACGAGGAATATAGAAGTAAAGATATACAGCACTTCCACTAGTATAAAGGTTCAAATATCGCTGTTGTCACTGCTACCCTCCAAGTTGGCAATGTTCGCGGAAATAATGTGTCCGAGAGGTCCCCCAAACGGGAACACAATCTCTGCGGGTATTAATTAGGCTGGGGGTGTCGCGCTCTCCGCTAGAGCATTCCACGGGGGTCGTGAAACGCTTTCCAGTTGGTGGACGGAGTCGACCCCCTCGAGGTCGGCACCAGTCTTGGCCGCAAAGCCCCCCAGCATCGTAAAACTACTCATTCTCCCTTCGTTATGAAGCTCCTCACAGCACGTGACATTGCCCTACAAATCGACAGTACGGTCTCAGGGGCGTTAGGCCGTCTGATGGCAGAGGGGACTTGGACCTACAAGCAAACTGATGTCGGTCAGCAAGCAGGGACATGGTGATGTCTGTCCACTCATCTACGGTGATGATGTTGTGATGTTTCTCATGCTCAAATACCATCGAATTTGACCATGGCCTGCATCTCCAAACGAATGCGAGTGTTCAGCTATGCCCGTCAAATTTTCAATTATGGTCATGGTACGTACGCCTTTGGAGAAAGAACCGTAAAGTGCTGCTACCAAACAGATAAGCAATATTATTGACGCTTCACAGCTTCGCGACCGTCCCGACATCTACGAGATATTCCATCATAAAGAGGCTTCATACATTGTTCTGGAGGACATGGCAAGCCACAACGGCCTTGCAAACCCCTCAACTAAGTACATCTAACTGTTTCTTTCCCAATGCAACCATTCACCAGAACGTGTCTGCCGTAATGAGACTTGCCGCTTGCCTTCTCTCTCGGACACATATACTTAGTAACCACAAGCATTGAGGGGAGCCAGTACCATCAATGATTCATCCTCATAGCACACCAGAATCTAAATTTATAGAATTGATTCTCTAGCGAGTTCATGTCCGAAAGCCTGCTAAATCATGCAGTAAATCGATTGCGCGTTCCGTCTAACCTGCACGTTATGATGGGGTTGGAAGATAGTGACGCAGTGTACTGGCGGCTGGTGTGCGACAAAGCGGCACTGGCACTACTGATCGTCGTATGCGGGATCAAAAGTAAGTCCTCCCGCATGAGATTGCTTCGATGTATGGGTGCATGGATTGCCGCCAAGAGCAGCTTTATCCTGCCAAATCACACCATGCAGGATATCCCTGCACAACGAATTGGAATTCCAGCCAACTGGCTGGGTATCATCATGATCTGGGGGGTTCAATGGCTTGACGTGCCCAAGGATGAGGCGAGTGCACGGCCGGTAAAGATTGGCCATACATGGGGCTGCCTTGGTGGCCTTTGAAGTCTTCCCAGCGCGACTTTGGTATCGACGACCGTAACCAAAATTCATGTGCCAATGGTGTCTCGATAGGTGCTTCTTTATTTCACCCTGCTTTCTATTAGGTCAAGCCGTTCGACGGTCCAGATGGACACGTCCATTGTGACGATACCATCCGTAGTTTGACCCCTGCAGCTACCAAGTCGTGCTTGGTTGGTTCCGCAGTCCTGTGGTCTTCGAGGCAGGCGACATGGAATGGGACGAACGCCGCCCTGTGATAGCCAGTAATTGGAAAAGGTTTTCCGTATCCGTAGCAGACTGAGGCAGATGGGCAGGCTTGATATGATGTGGCTGGCCAGGTTCACAGCATCACCAGCGAAGCTTGCACTTCCGTCGACCGACTGCTGTCTCAGCCTTACGACGTGCGGAGCGGGCCTATCGTAGTATTTGAAGGCGCCATGACCTTTCTCAACTCGACAAATCACTCTCATTTGCCTTCTTTCCCACCGCCATGTATGACCTAACTTCTGACTCTATAGCCTGTCTAGTTCTTGGCTGCATATGTTCCATCTTTGCATCTTTCTCTCTCCTCTATTCGGTTACTACATACAGAGGAAACCGGCCACACATACCTCTGCTTGGAGTTTTGGCCGGCATTCTCTCATCCGCTCTTTCTCTAATAGGAGCATTTCTTGTTCCCATTTCCGTATCGTATTTCCCACGGTGGATACCCCTTTTGACAAGTCTTTCAGCCGCGTTCGGTGCCTTGTTTGAGGTGCGTTACTCTCGCGACTAGCGTCCAATACTGACTTTTTGGCCGCCAGAGCCTTGCTACGTACTCAATGATGCCGTACCTGTCTTGGGAGTATGTCACAGCACTATGTCTCCCATCTAGTCTCGGAATACTATCAACCATAATCACATTGTAAGTCTGAGCCCTATTCTACGACTTACCACTGAGATGATATTAAGCTCTTTTGTGTTTGATGACATAGCTCCAGCGGAGACCATGTGCATCGCCCAATTCTTCTTGCTGTTAGGCGAGATCACATTGATGATATTTTGGTACCGAGCACGCGGACAGGGCCAACAGAGTAGCAGAGAGGGACTAGGAGAAAGAAGGCCAACACGTAAGGAATCCAAAGGAAATGATTTCATAAGTCGAAGTATCATTCGTCACGGGATTTTAGCTGTCCTTATTGTCGCCATTATACCAGCTAGTGTGTGTACCAATAAGGTAAGTCTGTCGTACGGCTATCAAACGTTGCTGATGTTCCAGGGAATACCGTACTCACTATCTCTCACCATCTTGCTGGCTTTGTATAAAACGAACACCTTGTTTATGACGTTACCTCCAGCAATTCGGATGATCGTTGCGTTAATTAATGCCACACGGAACAAAACGCACGGTGGTCGAGAGGCCAACCAAGAGCATTCGAATTTCGGTTCTGAGGAAAAATCTCTGGATTCTTTCGACGGAATAAACGACCGTCCGATGAGCGGAATGAGCTTCATGTGCAGAGGCACATTTCTCACTTCGTCCATCCCTCCTCCAACTCAATTCACAAGTCGTGTCTAATACCTTGCTCTCTCCGAAGTCATCTTTAGGCGCCTGCCGTTTGTTGTTGTACAGTGCGCAAACGACTGGTGGGTCAGGCTCCAAGAAGAGTTCTGATTGATCGGGATGCAGTTTTCGTGCTGGGTTCCATGATATGACGTATCTACTTGGGCGAGTCCGGAATTTCACTGTTCGTTTCGGATTGCGGCCTATACTATACCGTGGTCGGCTTGGAACGTTTCTGGTGCTATGTAATTTTACCATTTCCTATGACCCGGGTCGGTGCTCCAGCCGAAGCTCCAAGCATATTTCCGCCGCCCTTGATGAGTCGCGAGTCTCCAGACGCTAGGCACTAATGCATACGTTATCCATCCAGCACTACTATCAGAGTTTTAGCTTCCTTCCATTGGTCGTAGAGTCTAAGAATGAGGGCTTCCTTCCACATTTGTAACCAGAGTAGGAGAGAAGGGGGCATAGGCTGACTTTCTGCCAAAGTAGTAGAGAGTAAATCCAGCAGCTTATGCGTCTGCTCGGTATGCCCAGGTAAGAATCCCGGCAACCGGCCTGGGGCGAGGCTCGCTGGACCGCAATGATCAGGAGTGGCGAGCACGACATAATCAGGCTGGCTACACTATGCTAGTCTCTTTTGACGGCACGACGACCGTTGAGGGCTTGGACGTGCGGCTACTCCGTGTGTAATTAGGCCATGGATAGCTCTTCCCAGATTTCTACTATTCTTACCGAGCATGACATCGTGATCAAATCTCAGTGAATGTCTGACATCATCTCATCCACAGAACGATCTAGATATCTGA
Organism: Pseudovirgaria hyperparasitica; assembly: GCF_010093815.1. Taxonomy (NCBI): domain Eukaryota; kingdom Fungi; phylum Ascomycota; class Dothideomycetes; order Acrospermales; family Acrospermaceae; genus Pseudovirgaria; species Pseudovirgaria hyperparasitica. Next base: position 5,730 of record NW_022985594.1, read on the forward strand.
TGTCTCCAAAGGGGATCGAGTTGTGCGTAATGGCTGCTGCAATATTTACTCAATTTCAGTGATGTGTACTAGTTCCTATTCTATGTTCACCCTTCACGCAAGGCCCATAATCCACCTTGCGCGATGACATTGGCGCCCTTGTCGAGCAGCAGCTTGACAGTCTGCTGGTGGCCTCCATCTGAAGCTGCCTGGACGCTGGAGCTAAGTAAAAGCGTCACAGCCATAACCAGGTGACCCCTTCTTTGGTGAACTTGCCTAGTGAAGCTTTGTAACCAATAGCACTACTTTCGTTATTGTGCGGCTTTTCAAAACACTTGGTTGACCGCCGGGGATTTCATTACTAAGCGCTATTGAAGGATCATGCCTGATACTTTTAGGAGGATCAAGCTCCAGTCATTCACAGGGTATGACAAATCCTGACTTGCATTGGATACCGGAGATAAGATTAGCGACGCCCAGCAGAGCGCTTGAGCAGCTAGGCGCAGACTCATGCTTCGTCTAAGTTAGAGCCGTTCAGATCGATACTTCGAACGACGAGTACAGCGATTGCAAGCCTTCAAGGCAGGGATACCAGCACATCAATGGGAAAGATAACAGTATATTGCTGAGATATAGATGGTCAAGTAATAGGTCCAGCTTCATGAAATGACTCTCATGGCATAATGCCAGCAGCAGCCCCCTGAGCCCACCTCGCCTCACCATCACCCTTGCGCAAGGACTTTGAAGCTTCAATCACGAGTCAACAACCCCCACTTATCCGTATCCCACCACCAGGGTTCGAAAACACATCCCGCTGTGCTGGGGTCCTCTCTGGCGGGTCTGGTTCACAGTCCCAAAACTTAAGGACACTATTTTCACTCATCGACCAAACCCTCTCTGATATGTTGCCAACACTGGCGTTATCGACCGGTAGACCGCTATCCACATGGGCCGCGTCACGATTATCAAGTCGCGCCTGATCTGGAGGCAAGCCTGTGTGATTGGCCTGGTCAGGATTCTCAGTGAGAGACACCTCTTCCTGACCGCCGATCAAGGTAATTTCGACCACAGCACGTCCCCGGTATGGTAGCAACAACGTGGCTATAGTCACTGCATATTGAGACCTCGTGAGGCGTGGCGCGTCGATGATCCATGGGAATGTATGCTTCGTATTTAATGTTTTCGTGCTCTTGGCGTCCATGAAGAGCTGCAGTACGGGGCGGGCTCGGGGGTTGGTCAGTCTTGTTGACATGGTAAGGCCTCCGGATCCGTTCTCCCACCAGACGTAGGTAGAGCTTCTTAGTGCGCCCTATCATACTAATAAGAGAAGAGAAAAAGAGGTTGCCTGGGATAAGTCAGAACAAGGAGACTGTCAGTTTGAGCAATACTTACCACTCATTTTTGCCGGGCGATATGCTATAGTGTGAGTCTAGGTGTCGGTAATTGCGTATAGTTTGTTCATCAAGTCCGATGTCCATGGCGTCCATCCTGGAAAGATCATCAGTGAGGGATTCGTTCTATGTTTACTGTGGTATCACGCCGAACAGTTGCTAGCGCCAATTTGACTTCCTAGCCAGAGGGGGCTGTGACGGAACAACTTGACTTGCATACTTAGTGCATCAATCTACAGGTAAGTAGCCCAACATACGGCTAAACCGTGGCCCTGACCGCAAAAAGTCGACTTTTTGCGGTCAGGGCCACGGTTTAGCCGTATGATCAAGGTATCAAGAGTCCGGACTGCACGCCTCCAGAGTCATACAATTGCCTTTCCCCCCTACTGTCTCATCCTCCAAGCGCAGATTCCCAGCGCTACTCAGCAGTTGCCTTCTTTCCAACTTTGCCCCCTTCGAGTCCCCTCAATGGCAATCTCCTCCCCGATTACATCTTCCAACTTCGAACATTCTGCGATAATATTAGCATTACGACTTGTCGCCAAATGCTTTAATACTATCGAATCTGTTCGTTCAGCGCATAGATGTTGTGTATTCAAAGACTAACACGGCTATAGTCTTTCGGAGATGCATTCCTCAAAGCGGCTCATGAAATCGAGCCTTCAAGAGGCGAGGAAGAGATGCTCAATGCTTTTCGCAAGTTATCATTAACTATTAGAACACCTCGAGGGCCTGCAGTGTCATTGGACAAACGAAGCAAGACATGTCGAAGTCTCGCAGGCAATAATAAATCCACAGCTAGGGTCTCACGTGGCAGTGGCCTGATATCAAGCATTACTGCTCCTACTAACCATGGCCCAACGAAGGAGGCAACAGGTGGTAGACGAAGCCATGGCAACATTCCAGTGACTGTTATTCCTCCTATTGACCATTCCCGGACGGGAGAGGCTGTCGACCATGGTCCGACGGACGGAGCTCCAGTCGGTAGACAGATAGGCCAGACACAAAGTTACGACAGTGACCCGCTACGGAATGCTAGTAATGCTCAGCTTGAAAAACAAAGTGACATATCCAGCGGTAGCATCACCGGGGAAACTGCTGTCAGCAGACTCGAGGCCTTGATCAAAGACCATAAAACCGTCAAAACATCCCTCACCAAGGGCGCGATCGACAGACTGGTGAAGATTGTTAGAAAGATGTCTATCCAGGATCTGCCAGAGACCACAATGCCTCGCATGAGACCGCCCGAATCCGTCAAAGAATTATGGGAGCAATACAAGCAATTCGACCGCCAGTGTATGGAAAGACGTCGGGTGTTCCAAATGGCGCTGACATTCTGTTGGGTCAGAGAAATAGAGAGGTGTCCAACGCGGACGGATAATAAAAAGATCCTCGAGGAAATCGCCTTGAACGTGGGGATCTCGAAAGAAGACACCAAGGAGATGTACGGACTGTATGCCTGTGGTGTCACGCTATTGAGTCTACAACCAAGGGTGTGGATCATGACAGCGGGTATGAAGCTGGATTCGTAGTATGTGTAGTCCAGCCCTTACATGTACATAATGCTGACACAGAAGAGCTTCACCAGATTAAGCGCTGAGGCCACAACAGTTCTCCATGAGTATATAGACACATACTGGGGAAACTCAGTCGAGCTTGACCGTACTGTCGTCGAAAGAGTTCGAGAGATTGTTCCTATCATACCTGAATTTGATAGCTGTGCCTCGACTTATTATAAGCAAGCATTAGCGCGCTCGCCGCTACCCTTGACTGTTGAAGAAAGACACGGACACTCCACTGTGAGTCCAACAACTATATCGAGTCGACAGTCGAGTACGCGTCCATCTTCATCAAATCTATCCGCAAGTACATTTTCGGGTGCGGATTCGAACAGTGTCGATCATTACGATCACGAAAATGCAGGTTCTAGGAAGCGGTGGATATCAGAAGGCCACGACCAACAGAAGCGGAAGCGTTTACTCGCCGATCAAGACACTCCTATCATATTGGAGCACACAACTGTATCCCCACAGAGCTCGAATGGACTAATAATACCGGAGGTTATTGCGAACAACCCCGCAATCCTCACAACCACACCATCGCAGACATCTCCCGAAGTCCTAGACCGCAATCAACCTCAACAGGCGACAAACTTAGGGCTAACGACAGACTCGGACATGCGGGAAGACGTGATTATCCAGAATAACTCGCTCGTCTTACGAGACAACTACAACCATTTCCCATCGCTCGATGGTTTCGGACAGAGTTTCACGGCGATGACCCAGGATGTCTCGTTCGTCTTTCCACCAGACAGATTTGATCGGCTCGATGGTTTCGGGCAGAATTTTACGGCTAACATTGATGGATTCGGGTATCCAATGCCTGTTTCATAGGATCATCACAGGACGGATACAAGGTGGGCCTGAACGCGATATAGCCCTGGCTTTCTTATCATTTTCAAAGTTCCCGCAGTGCCCAGTCACATGGTCAGCATGTCTTTACCAGAAATAATGTATTGTTCCCGCTTTAGTCTATGACCAGACATTTAAGCGGATCATTATTTCATTATTGTACAACCAAGAAAACCACATCTCCTCGCACACATGATACCGAATTCGAGGTGCAGAAGATTGCTATTCCAGGTTCGAAAGAGCTCCAATTCTCGTTATCAGTCGAGACGTGTGAGGATCCCTGCAAAACCACTATAGGGACGAGGTATGTATCCCGAGTTCGATTGATCATAAATTTACCTTCCTGTGGTTTCGTCGGTCGTAGTAGGCCCCAGAGGGTCTAGTAGGCATCAACGATTGAACCCGTATTTCGTTGGCTTAACTTACTGGTCTTTCCTTCCATATTCCAAGAGCTAACTTCTGTGCGCTATCCTCATACCCTGGAGTATGACATTGCCAAAACCCAGGCAACTTAGAATCTTGGAACTGCCCTTGTTCTTCTACCGCCTTCGCCAGTGCTGCTCGATGCTCTTCAACATGTTGTGGGAGAGTGAAGCTTGCAAGATGTTCAGGCATACTAGCAGAGGGTAAAACAGCGTAGATTCAAACAAACATGCGCTTTCAGACTAGGTAAACCTTTGTGCGCTGACGCGATGTGATCGTAAATTTCCCGCATATGCCACGAAATGGCGGGGCAGCACGTGCTGTCCCGTAACGCTTTCGGATCACGTGGCTAGAAGTTTCACCGAGTAATATTTTTATCTTGATGACTCTGACTCTAAGCGCCCGCCCGCCATGTAGCTAAGACGGACGGATTTGATCTACACTTCTTAACAATCGTTCAGCCAAGCCTGCGATCCAAGACCCAAGTGTTATCAAGCCGCTATTCAATCATTATCCTAGTGGACATGGATTAACCTAAGATGTCATCGATCGTGCCTTCATACCGTGGGGAGAAGCCAGGGAGCTGGATCCGAACGTTGCAGACCAGATCGTCATCATTATTACCGATACCAAAGTGGAAAAGCTGACTCGTATCAAGTTCGTTGCATACCGCGGCCATAGTCAACGTTTCTATCACCAAGTCAGACTTGGTTGAGACCTTATGTCTAATCTTCTTCATCTTTACGCGGATTCTTCTTATATTAATTTAGCTAATATATCGCATTGTAGAAAATAAAAAACGCTAATATTACAATGCCGATAACGTGACTTAGTTTATTACGGACCGTGATAAAAGTATAGGGAAGGCATGGAAGGGGATCTTAAGCTGGTCATGTATATTCGTCCCGCCGCCCGGTATCCAATACCTAGTATTATTCACTACCTAGCTACTAGTTATCTACTCTATTAATATCTATATCCCAAAGCGACCTAGAAAAAGGACAAAGTGAGAAAGTTGGAGGCGTTGAGACCCGACTAGGTTGGGTTATGGAGAGGTCGGCTCATCCATATGCTCGCCCTGAATCGCCAGCGATACGGAAGACAAACATAGCGATCCGTTGAATCCTATCGTATGCACTCGCGCGTGGTATCAGCGTATGGCTATAGGATCGACCCCCCCACCCTTTGTTTCTATCTTACTCTACGATTGGCTTATTACTAACGCGTCAGCCTATGCAAAAAGCAGAGAACAGGGTGTGGAAACTAACGAGGAAAGGTACTAAACCCGTGAAGGGTCCTTCGCAAGTAGAAAACGAAGCGTAGGCTATATATATGAGTCAAAGCCTGCGATGCAGCCTAAATTATAGATGGCCATCCTTATAAATTCAGGCACTATAAGCATGGTGTCTAAAGTACGCAATGACGCATGAACGCTGTCCTTCTGACATAAATGAGCAGTAAGTAAGTAAAGGATATATCTGACTAGTAAAGAACGCTCACGATAACAGGCAGACCAGGGAATCTCGGTGCGGTATGTATCCTTTCGGTATGTGAGGCTATTTCACTAAGTCTCTTAAAGCGGGTTGGAAACCAGCGAGTCCAATCACTCATGTTATACGAGAGAGCTTCAGCCTCGGTCCGCGTTATCTTGAGTTTACGCAGTCCTTTTGAGTATGGAGGACGAGAAACCTTAGCGCTACCGCTATCCGTCTGTAACCTTTTCAGCGCGACTCTTGGCACACGTTGCGCGCGCAATACACCACTTCTTCTCCTATCCGTTTGTCCATCTGTTTATCCATAGTTACATCCGTCCGTAACTTTTTCAGTGCAACTCTTGGCACGTGTTGCGCGCGCAACACACACATTTTCTCTTATTCTTAAAAACCTATATTTCCTTTAATAACTCTAGTATTAGGACTCTAGAAGGTATTATAAGATCTCATATACTTATATTTATATCTAAAGAGTATCTATTAAGTTCTTTTAAAGAATCTTAAAGAGATAGATGATAGAGAAAATCTCTATTTTCTCTTTATCTTTACTATATACCTGGGTACTTTAGAAGTTACCCCTCCTAAGTTATTATAGAGCTTTTCTTAGAATAACTAATTAATATATTATTGTTCTCTTAATTTTTTTATATAGGAAGTAAGAGACTATATAGAAGTATATTTAGGTATAATTAAAAACCTCCTAGAGTCTTAGTTCTGGAGTTATTGAAGAAAATATAGGTTTTTAGGAAATAAAGGTATCGGTAAAAAAACGTGTGTTGCGCACGTAACACGTGCCAAGAGTTGCGCTGAAAGAGTTACGGACGGATCCGTCGTTTTCCTAGAACCTGAGTCGCTTGGCATTTTTCAATTTCACGCGTGTGTTCACACACCCCAATTAGATAGCTATTTTACCTCTCTACCTCTATATAAGGGTCTATATATAATAATATCTATATAGACTTATAGAGTAGAGTAGGGCGATTAATCCTATATATTTTTTAAGCTCTATACTCTCTAATTCACTCTATAATAAGAGGGTCTAGTTTCTTAGAGAAGAGGAAGAAGGTGGTTTTCCTAGAACCTGACGCGGTTTTCGCACGGCCCTCTTCTAAGAACTTTTTAAGATCCTTCTCTACATATGCAGCCAAGAACCAGACAGGCTATAGAGTCAGAAGTTAGGTCATACATGGCGGTGGGAAAGAAGGTAAATGAAAGTGCTCCGTCAAGTTGAGAAAGGCCATGGCGCCTTCAAACCTAATTACCAGCAGAGCGCGGACCAGTAGTTGGTTCCTGGCTGGCATCCCTCGGAGAACGATCCTGGTCGACGACGACAACGACAACGAAAAGGCAACAGGCACCAAGCCTGCCCATCTGCCTCAGTCTGCTACGGATACGGAAAATCCTTTTCCAATTGCTGGCTATCATAGGGCGGCGTTCGTCCATTCCATGTCGCCTGCTTCAAATACCACAGGACTGCAGAACCAACCAAGCACGACTTGGTAGCTGCAGGGATCAAACCACGGATAGTCTCGTCACAATGGACGTGTCCATCTAGACCGTCAGACGGCATGGATTTTAGGTACGGTCGTCAATACCAAAGTGGCGCTGGGAAGGCTTCAAAGGCCGTCTAGGCAGCCCCACGTATAGCCAATCTTTATTGGCCGTGCACTCGCCCCATCCTTAGGCACGTCAAGCCACTGAACCCCCCAGACGAGATCATGATGATACCCAGCTAATTAGTTGGCTGGAATTCCAATTCGTATGATCCTGCACTGCTTTACCCGCTGAAGAGCTCCCACCGCCCTAATACAACGCAGCTTCTCCTTCTCCTCCTTTAGTCCAATTATGCCTGTAACACGACCATCTTTTGATACTGCTGCGCGGCAGCAATGGCCTGTAAGTGCCACGTTATGGCGGGAGCGCATGACTGACGAAGCTTCCAAATTCATGCGCTCCGTTGTTGAAAAGGAGCTAGCCAAGCTCGACCTCCCAGAGACCAAGGACTCTCTCAAGCCGCTTACCTCTGCTTTCTGGGGTATTAATCAACAATCTAACCACGCATCGCCGGGCATCGACACATCCAGCCAAGGGAGTTTGAATTCGATGCCGAACCACTCTCTCACTCGCGTAATAGAGCCACACAGTTCTCGGCGCATAGAAGCTACCGGAGACAGTTTTCATCCCAACCTCACAACCTCACCTGGCATTGTGAGCAGTTCCGCGGACTCAAGCCGTGCCAGTCCATCTACTGCACCATCGACGCCGCCTGACGAAGGAGCTGACACCAGTAGCGCACGCAACCCATCGTCCGAATCGACTTCGTCCATTGATAAAGCAGCTTCTGGGCTTTCAGAGCATCCCATTCAGCATAGTCAAGCTGCTGGCAAGCATCCAAACCTTTGTCCCACACAAAGTTCTGTACTAGAAAGTGGATCCAACTTGAATGCCAGTACAAGGCAACGGACGCAAAATAATGGCGATTCATCCTCAAGTCTGACTGGAGTCTGCATAAGCACCACACCGTCACGAATACACCTTGACGCAGTCGCGCGGGATATGGCTGTAGGTGATGATTCGTCTGTCCACGGATCTCACAGCGGCTGCAATTCCCATTTAGTCGCACCCAACCCGACAGAAGATGCAATAAGCCTGCCTGGCACCAAAAGACCATATTCGGGGCCAGCGAATGATGCCGATTTAATCGAAGACAATATATGCCATGGTATTAAGCGGTTTCGAGGGGATTTTCGTTTTTCGGGGAGCAGACTACAGACGGGTTGAATGGGCGTGGTACAGCTAGTCGGCAAGACTTAAATGTCACTGTGAGAAACCTCATAGCGCCGGTCTCTGACATCACAAGTAAAGGGAATTCTCATGTTCAATGATGCCTGCTAATTGTCATAGGTCAGCAGTCAGTTCTTCCTGCGGTTCCTACGGCTCCTACGAGCGTAATTGGTGCGTCCATAGCCGTAGCGGAAACGTTGTCAACTAACAAATCGAAGGGGCGATTCAGTTTGAGAAGACCTATCTTCAAGACATAATTGTCAATGGACCCAGCAGTATTCTAGGCGATATATGGCTCGGTAGTCTGCCAGGGTTCCCACCATTCATTTCATTAAGGCCGTCAAAGAGATTGGACGGCATGATTAAGTCATTCGGTCAAGAGGTCCCTATCCCCTCACCCGCTCCAGCAGCTCTAATTCAAAGAGATGGGTTTGGTAGATCGTTTTTGAACGAAGCCGGGGGGACATCTTTTATATCGGTTGAGGTGTTAGATGAGCAGTTGGTAAATGATTTTGTCCAAGCTAGCAAGCAAGAATAATGACAAAATCAGTACTCCCACAAGGTCATTCGTCATCAATTAAATTTTACAGTACGAAAAGCGAAGGTAGGGACTGCTATCTTTATACTCGTAATAACCTATCTAGCCAGGACGCGTTTATCTCTCAAGAATTTTATAGCGTCCGACATATGCTTCGTCTTGCTATTGGTGATATTATAATGACTACCTGATATGATAACACACCGTGTCTCCCCTGTCTGGTCGACGGCTCCATCCTCCGTGACAGCCCATCCTGTTACTTGAGATTTGAACTGCCCAATTACCTCCTCTCTCACCTCTGCCTCTTCAAGTAAAAGGCTGCCGCTATCAAAAGAAAACTCAACCATCTTCGCCGCCTGGCCTTGTATTGCCTCAAGCCCCAGAACGTTTTCCAAGCCCGTGATCTTGAGGCAGTTGGTAAACTCTAGAAAGAAGTTACGATCGATAGTTCCAGCACTGACTGGCGGACCTTCGCGAAACTCAGAGGGGAATAGAAGCGGACTGCTCCTCTCGCCTTCGGATGTACGGCTGGTTGCATCCACCAAGATAATGTGAGCATGTATTTTGTGTAAATCGATATCAGAAATGCAAGTAGGTCTGGTCCAATACCCGCGCGGTTCGGATATGCGAGTGCCTAAGAGTATTTTTCCCACAGGGATGGTGGTATGGCGATGGAGGAGTCGCAGTCGGAACTGGCTCTGGGCGGAGTAGGTTGAAATTATTGCACAGAGTTGTTTAACTCCATCGGATAGTACGTTTATTTCAGGAAATGCAGTGTCTGGGGGGAGTCGATTGTGACTACCTTCGATAAGCAAGAAGTCTGCGAGCATGAAGCTGGAGCATGGACTAACCATCTCGTGGAAGCCATCAACGTCTCTTTCGTAATGTTCTCATTCAATCGTAGAGTATCTGCCATCTCAATGAAAGATGTGCTGTGCTGATCAAGAGCGCCTTTGGTTGCTGAGGGGAAAATTCGTAGGTTGAGGCATTTACCTCTAGGCCCGTCCAAGGTTATCTCAATAAACTTAGACCCTCACGTAATCAACGCCAAGCCGCTAAGGCGGCAGTTGTTGCTCGGCAGCAATCGAAGAGTATATACAAAAAGGAGTGTCGATCTGTACTGCACGTGACCGTTCACCGCTACTCACGCCAGCCCGGCTCACATGCGTGTAATTCTGGTCCAGCCTTCGGCTGATTCCTGACACCATACGATTTTGGGGTGTCTTGGTTATGCGAGCGGGTAGCAACGCGAATAGCATAACTTAGCTAGAAAAATATATTAAATACCTATCTAGGTAGTTCTATCTATATTAAATTTTTTATTATGGGTTTGCTGGGCTGGAAATTGTAATCAACCCGTGTAGTACGAGCGGCTTATCCCTAAAGTAGTCCGTAACACAAGAGTGTTCCGGCTTTGCAATAGGCAAAGGTGTTTAAAGGGCTTCGGTAAGATCAAACTTGGTTTGAGTACCATTCTACATCGAACGAAGAATGGATAGAAAGCACCATTCGAGCGTCGACATTACAGCAAGTGCCCTGGGCCTCCTCGTACCATATCCTCCCAACACAGCTTCTTCCAATCTACGATCTGACATACCAGCTCCGGCTTTCCGTTTAGAGGAAAGTTCCGGACACAGCGGAGTCAATTTGGTTTGCTATGAAGGGGGATACCGGCGCTCTGAAGCATTCATTTGGCGAAGGGCTGGCGTCTCCAGTAGAAGTGAGCAGTTCTCGAGAGCTCTCTTTGGTAGCAGTATGCAATGCGCCTGTTGATGATGGGTGAGTCAGAATATGGAATCAAGTAGCATCAGCTGTATCGAGAAAGCTACTGACCGCCCATTCTAGGTCCTATGACCATGCATGGGAATATGCATATCGCAATAGTTACAGCATAACGGAGCTTAAAGGGCTAGAATGCATTATGACTAACACGACCGTTCATAGAGATTGGAGAGAGGAGCAGAACTTTTTTCCAGTCCATGAAATTGTCTTTGGCCGATCATCTAAGCTGCTGAAGACTGAGCTTGACGAAATCCGAGCGCCGTATTTGCCACGGTGCGAGACATGCGGCAGAAGAGGCACGATAAAACACTACCTAGCACTCTTCCCCGACCTCCACGACCAACGACAGACACTTATCAATGCCACGAAGACCTCCGACACATCACGATGGCTCCATGAACCAGTTCGTCGATCGGCCCGCGGAGATGGCAGGCAGCAGTCGAGCAGCTCCTTCTCGACGCCTCATCCGCAACCTCGCCTCCCATAAGGAGTCGGCGGAAGGTCGTCGTCGTCCACGGCCTTGGCGGCATCCGTATATCCATAGTTGCATGGGAAAGCTTGGCGCCCGATGTTCGCCGTGTCACTAACACGCACGATTTAGTATAATCGACATTTTTATCTATTACTACTATACCACGCTTATATAGTATTAAAGAGGTAGTATAACTAATATATAGTACTATAGACCCCTAATACCTCCTCTATATCCATCTAGAGCGCCTTTAAATATAGGGGTGTATACCTAGCTAGACGTAAGAATATCTCTATATAACTACTCTTTTTCTATAGTTTTAGAGGTATTATAGATAATATAAAGTAATATAAAGGCTATAGAGATATAATAAGGATTATATAGAACTAATTTTTAGTAATATTTAGTACTATATAAGTATCATACGGTGGTAATAGATAAAAATGTCGATTATACTAAATATCGTGTGTGTTGGTGACACGGCGAACATCGGGCGCCAAGCTTTCCCATCCATGCAACTATGGATATACGGATCCATCCATCGGATCCGATCGGCTGCTGTGGGTGGGTTGTCTGTGCGTGAGTGACCAACCGATTTCACGGGACTCCTCTTCCTCCACCTCTATGCGCTGCGTTGGCGGCCCTTCCTCCTCGACCACAATATCCAATGAATCCGAGGTAGCTTCAGGGACTTTCTCGAGAGCCGATTTAAAAAAACGCTCGATGACATTTTTCCTTCTTACCGGCTCTTTCCTGAATGCTCTGCGATATTCGTCACCAGTCGCTGTAAATCCTGAGGGTTCTCCCATGGCGTCAAGTAATTTTTAGAAGGACTACATAATTAATTCATTGCCTTTACAGAGATTTCAGCATGCTCACTAGATATGCAACCCGCAAAGGAATCTTACCCGAAGGGTGCGAGAGGTGATCAGGCATTGTCGCTTCTCGAAAGGAACTCTTAACGATGTCGCGTCGACTGCGCGGTGACTTGTTGAATTCAACCTTGCACAGTTCCTTGAGGTTTTTCGATAGACCGCTTGGAAGGTCGATTTCGTGTATGAATCGATTGAAGTACTTTGTTTATTAGCTCTCATAATTGCGTAAGATGCGAGCGGTCGTACGTGGTGTGATTTTTGCTCCCCCATCTCGATAACGAGGCTGATGAAAGTCTACTCAGCGGACCAAAATGACAGGAGAATTGTTACAAGTCAATTTGTGGAAGAATAAGCCCTTGTCGAACGTATAGAGAAACGAATGCAGGCACATGTTAATGAACTGACTACAGAGAGTTGTCGTACTCTCTCTTATACAATGACTTGGTAAAAGAACCCACATAACTCCATCACATCTAAGGGGAGGACAGGAGTGGGTGAATGGATGCATCAACATGGCGTACTTTGTCCCAATGGATCCTGTAATTTGTGTATCAATGCATTGGAAAGATCAGTGGGTCCAACTCTCACTACAAGTGCTCTCCCAATAATGGCTGCTTAATTCGTATCATCCAGCCAGATATACTGCAAATCATTAATATTGACACACAGATCTCCCAATTTCTGCACTCTGTACTTGTGCAAGATCTTCGGTCCCAAGTCGTGTATAGAGCGCACGAGTATGCACAGGCGGAAGTGTGCTCGGATCTCAAAGGGGTCACCGTGTACCTTGTAACATGGTGGAGCACCTTGTACTTGGGAATATGGTAGATCACTATATCGCGCTAGCGACTGTAATCGTGCGCTCTGTAATATGGTGGAGCAAGTGATTCGGAACATGGTGGAGCAACAGACGAGATCATGATGATACCCAGCTAGATGGTAAGCTGCTCCTGGCGGCAATCCATGCACCCATACATCGAAGCAATCCAACAAGTCCAGCATGGATGTTAGGTTCCGATCTCCACCCACGCTGGGATACCTATGCGATGGAGGTATATTGAGATTCAAAATTCTCCAGTCGAGAATGGCATATCTTCTATTGGGATGCCAGGTTGGGAGGCAGGCCTCGAGCGGGAGGACTTACTTTTGATCCCGTATACGACGATCAATAACTCGAACAATGCATGAATGAAGCTACCCCTGCCGCCTTGCACCCTGTCAGGGGCTCTGCCGTTGCTGGCACTTACTGGGCAATCGGAGTGCTGGTGACGAAGACACTCCTTCCGGTTCCCTTGTTTGTAAAGCCTCTCACCCCGGCCGGTACTTTGTATTCGTCTAGATCGACACGATGCTAGAAATTATCCATGCAATGTAATCAGTGACAAGAGCATTGGTCTCACCTATGAATCGATTGGGCAGCTTAGGCGAATCCTACCGGTACACGCCATGGGTGTAGGTAGCTCTTATTCAGAATAGCAGAGCCTTTAGCAATATGACCCGTCGTTACAGTTGGCCCCTCCATCCTGTCATTTCGAAACTATAGTTTACTTTGCATAAGTGGCTCAAGGATAAACGGACCAAAAGGGTCTCCAATCCAGACGACAGGCCACATGCTTGCGAATTGGTATCGAGAAGAGTGTGGTTGTATGTTCAACCTACTTCAAAGCTCAGCACGACGATTGCTTAGATACAATCACGCAATCTAAAAGTAGCATCATTCTAACCGAAAGCGAGGATTCGACATAGACCGATCAGGCTGGATAGAGACTGCTTCGTTGGCTATGTTTAGTAAACTTAGACTACGCCTCGGTAAGATCATGGCTCAGTAAGGGCATGGCTCAGTAAGGGCATAGCTCAGTAAGATATCGACTCAGTAATGCCGACTCAGTACAGTCATGGCTCAGTTGAATAGACCTCTTACAAGAGTATAGTAAATCTTCTCTACGGCCTTAGTAGCTAAAACCTACTCCTTAGAATAAGTAGCCTACATACTAGGAACCTCTTATTACCTAAGAGCTATTAATAGCTAATATAAGTAGTTAGTACGCTTTACAAATAATTTACACGCCAGCTGTTGTATACTATTCCCATTTGGCAGTCTAATAAAAAGTTGAGTCGATTGGCATGGAAAGTATGCTCACTTCCCATGATCATGCCTGCTAACAACGCCCTGACACCGCATGTATTCCTTTCTCGCCTTGGTTAGTCCTCTGTCTGGTTAAGCTGCTTCTCCATTTTAACACTTACTAAAGGCAGGCAGTAACATGGATTTTTATTGATATCCAGCTAAATCTAATTTATTCACGCCGGTAATACTGCAATATCTGATGCTCGCTGGATCGAGTCGCAATACGTACGATACATGCGGATCTGCTGCGCCAAGTTCATGTTTTCCTCTACCAGTCTCTCTAGGGTCGTCGTATGCAGCTGTTCTCGACAGGAGTCTATCTCGGAGATGATGCGCTCGATGTCTGTTGCTGTCTCATAATCATAGCAGACATAAATACACTGCACTGGTTGTGGTCCGGCCCATTTTTCTGAAGATAGCCGTAATGTGGAAGGGCGCTCAAGACGATTTTAGCATCATTGGGGCCGTCTTGCGGTTGGGTAAGAGCCTCGATTTCTCATGTCAATATCCTATAAAACAAACAGTTCAGTTCCTGAAGCACTTTAGTTTACCTCGCGGTATATTTGAACCGAGCTGTCAGTTCTAGTAGTAGAATTGAAGTTGACTCAGTTGAACTGAAGTCTAGTAGATAGTCTGTCTAGAGTGAAGAAGTAGCGTAAAAATACGGTAAATTTAAGTTTATATAGAAGATTTTCGTACGCCTAGACGACTCTTATATATTTGTCCCTATTGGCACACAAGTAAGGCAGGGTCGAGACCCGATCCCAGGCCATTGAGGGCGCACCGCTATTTTCAAGTCTAAGTAAATTTGGGTCAGCGCAAGATGTACATGACGAGAATCATATAACCACCCCCGTAGTCATTTGGTCTCTCCAGCGATTTGACATGTCCCGTACCCGCTCAAGTCCAATTCCTGTCCGAAGGGGCCTTCGACAATTGCGCTGTAGCCTACGGCAGCCTTCAGCTGAGGTTTGTAATGATCGTCTTTTCATGCTCTTGCAATGTCTGGTATATGTAGAATGGGTGAGACTCCATGAGCGAGCCAAACAAATATGCAACTGGACTGTGTCGTATCCCTGTGTCATTCCGCGCTCCTCAGGACGAAGCGCTGGTCAACTTGCTGGCTAACAGCGAGACTGAGAATCTGGACATGGTTGGCGAGGTGGAGAACATGGGCTTGGAATTGGGATGCATGCCGTCGCTTTATAAGAGCATGAGTCTGCAGGGGAGCTGGAACGTTTGCTTTGCTTAACACTCAGACACGTGAAATTTCGGACTGCGTGTTCGGCTAACGAAATGAGATATGTCTATTAAATTATGAAATTCATGCTTGAGAATCTCTCATCTTGGTGCAATGCTAATGCGAGACTGACGCGGGAACGTCCGTTTTCAAGTTCCCATTCTTTGTTTTCTTTCGTCCAGACCGGTACTCAATTTCACACCTGGTCATATAAAGATACTGTCCTGACCATGTCCTAGGTCAAGACTAACAATGCAAGGTACGTTCGTCGGCACCCCACCCGGAGAGAATGACTAGGTAACATTGCCGCCTAGCTGATGATGATCTTATCCACGAGCAAGGCGAATTTTTGGGGCGGATTTAGCACATCCCTTGGAGTAATGCACTAAAACAGGGGTCCTATCCATAGTGGTAGATATCCCTGGAAACGCCTCATGCCTGTTGGCCTAGGTGCTGCCGCCTATGCTTGTCTGTATTCCAGAACCTCAAAACGAGAAGACCTCAAAATTCGCTACGATATGTTGTTGGCGCGCTCGCAGCTTCCACATAGCCTTAGAAGACCAATGCCACCCTGCGAAGGACC
Organism: Pseudovirgaria hyperparasitica; assembly: GCF_010093815.1. Taxonomy (NCBI): domain Eukaryota; kingdom Fungi; phylum Ascomycota; class Dothideomycetes; order Acrospermales; family Acrospermaceae; genus Pseudovirgaria; species Pseudovirgaria hyperparasitica. The sequence continues at coordinate 21,829 of NW_022985594.1, forward strand.
AAAGCTGTCAGCGTTCAAGAGAGGGGGGCTTGCTATCCACTTCATAAAGCTTCTCAGTTCGTCGCCGCGCTTGGACGGATCTGAAGGAGCCGAAGGAAGCCACAGCTATGTCTTCAAAGTTCGCATAGGTAAGAAGAAGTATGCACTGAAGGTGGTAGGTACATACGCGCATAGTTGATCACGACTATATCGTTCAGGCCTAATATGCGTCTAGTTCAAGTTCTTCAGTGTCGAGCACGAACGCTCTTCAGTATCTCCTACCGATAAGGTCAAGGCAAGCGATGAGATAATCGCTTATCACTCTGATCCATTTTTTGCAGAGTGTAGAGCATACGGAATTCTCCTCCTCAACCCTATATCCACGGCGCCATAGCCAGCTTGGCTCGCCACGAGTTGAGAGACGCTCAATAGGGATACGGTATCCATGGAGGCGTGTCCAATCAATCGTCTCGTAGCCTTCGGGAGACTCAAAGTCAAAGGAAGTATTGTCTAAGTCGTCTCGCCGAGCACGTGCAATCGTCAGAGCATCACCAGAAATAGGTACTGCTGGTAGTATATTGAGTGACTCAGCTGCAGACGCGGTGGCTGAGGATGGGACAGACATGTTCAGGTGACGATTGAGGTTCTTCAGAGAGGTAAAAACGCGTGATAATTCATGGATATTGGGAATATTCGACATCCGCAGACATGTCTTATATGGTATATCCGCCTGATTCATGTTGCTGACTAGAATCAACGTATAAACCTAGTAGAGTTCGAAGATTTTTCACGTCGGCGAGCAACCTCAACCCTAGAACCTGTCTATATTCGACTAATATGGGTATATACAGAGCCTCAAGTTACACGTCACTTAAGAAACAGTCTCCCTTACATCGTAGAGTCAGGTTTATTCAAGAAACTCACCATAAGAACCTGGCTAAAATCGACTAATCTGGCTATATATATAGCCTCACGTTACATGCCGTCTCCAAAGTGATATCCGCCCCACATATTCAATCTAACACAAGCAATCTGACCAATCGGATTGAGATTGTACCGTCTTGGCAATCTTCCATGAGGCGTAGATTGAGCTTGTATTCTCTATTAGAATATTTGAGCAGATTGAGCTTGCATGGATTCGGATTGTATGTGCCGAGTATAGGGCACATCGAACCTGCAGGAGTCCAGCGACTTCGAACTGGTGGCCCAGCGTGGTTCAGAGGGTCATGGAAGGAACCGAGCAAATGGACGTATAAAGGGCTTACGAAAGCCCAGACATCTATACTCCTCCAAGCTCGCACCGGCGCCATAGAACTCCCATATCACCTCCACCAGAGCTGTCCCAGATACACCTCCATGGTGCGAGGCATGCGGCAGAAGAGGCACGATCTCCACGACCAACGACAGACACTTGACAATGCCACGAAGACCTCCGACACATCACGATGGCTCCATGAGCACTCTAAGGACGTAGCCCAGTGGATGCTCCAGTACCTCCCCCTCCCCCAGTTCCAATGGACCCGGACCCATATGCCGGGGACCCCTCGGGAAGACTTTAATTATTGGTCAAAGGCAGCCCTTGATTTGATTTGATTCTTCACGCTGCGGGATGCCAGTTGGTCCCTTAGCTAATCTACCAAGGTACGCTATTCATAGTAGCGCCAGCCTGTTTTGTCGTTGATGTTTAACCTCGAGAGTAATTTTCGGCGAACTTCAAGTTTTCACCCACTGCGGCTGATCCAATCTGGTGGTATCTCTGGAACGCGGGGCTGCTGTACCATGGGTTGCGTTCTTGATCGGCCACGAATTACTTTATTCGGCCTTTCATTCCTCGCACGATTCATGGTCAGAGCGGCAAACGTCCAGGTCCCTGCAAAGATTGTGGCTGCGGCGCAGTAACAGACCGACGGCTTATGATCATCCGTATGAAATTAGATCCAGAAGAGATATCTACGGCACTCGTCACATGGGTACTCTCTTAAGCCTATAAGTGGCCGGGTACGGCGAAGTCTGTTGGTTGGCGGCACAATTGCACTAGGTCGGGTCTGTAGCCAAAAATTCCAATAAGTAAGGGAGGTTATATCACAATTTGAGTGCCGTTGTAAAAGCGTACGAAAGTCATGATAAGTCGGCTCCTGGGGGTTAGTCATAATATCACTTGAGCGTAGCGACCATCCATTTAGAACATGTTCCCGTGCGAGTGATGACCATGTGAGCGATGGATCCATACGACCATCCGGATTCATGGATGGATCCGTCTGTAACTTTTCAGCGCGACTCTTGGCACGTGTTGCGCGCGCAACACACACTTTTTCTCTGATTCTTAAAAACGTATATTTTCTTTAATCCCTACGCCCAGCTGCAAAAGTCGTGGATCGCATCTCGCCACGGTTCCGATTCCCGTTTGCAGGCTATCTATATATTTAGACTGCATCCTCTCATAAGTAGATCAGTTACAGAGATCTGCGACAATTATTGTTACATGCCTGAGAGAATGTTGCTAAATTTACCGTCAGAGCTCATCTTTGACTTGCTAAACCACGTAGGTTCTTTCTAAAGTCGCGGACGTAGTCTAATACTAGTAGCTCACAATCAATAACCTCTGCGAAGTAAGACTTGTCTGCAGGAGGATGGACGATGAAGTCAAAAGGATTGTACATTTCCGAGTACAGTTAGACTTGGCCACTCCTCTACACGCAATAGAGACTTTGTCACTATCCCGATTCGTTCGTCAAACACTCTGTATTCACCGGGACACAGATCTTATCTCTTGGGACCACGCTACATCTTACGTACAAAGATGTGTCCCGAACTCGATCGAAGCTGTCTACATTGATTCTTCGATTCCCACAGTCGACGAGGTATTTCTGCGGAATGTACTGAACAACCATCGGACTATTCAGCACATTGATGTCAGGAGACGACTACGTAGTTCGAGTGCTTGGTTACGAGCTATTTTGCCGCCAAGTGTCTCGCTCTTTTATGGTACTAGGCAAGACATCGATGCCTTGTTAATCACTGCACATCCTTCAACCATTACAAAACTTGAACTAGGCTATATCGGGAAGATTGGTAATCGCACCGTCTCTCTAAAAGATTTTGAGACATTGAGAACTCTTCGCCTTATTGGTTTCGACTTACAATGTTTTATTGAGTTGCATAGAGTTGTTAACCAGCTCAAATCCATCCAGATCATGCGCTGCACTGGCGTTGCGCGATTCCTGAGCCAGATACCACCTGCTACGCGCATGGACGAGTTCGAATGTTGTTTGCATTACAGTGATACTGCATCAACTATAAGTGCTATTGAAGGATTCCTTGAGAGAGTTCGTGGTCTTCATAAACTAGGGCTCAATTATCAGGAGTCTACTAATCGAGTGAGACCGAACTACATACGGCAACATTCGAAGAGTCTTAGACACTTCGAACTTACATCTAACCAGCACCTAAATTTTTTATGCTGCGAAGCATGGTCCGTGGTGTACGAGTGTCAGTCTCTGGAGTATTTAGGTCTGAGTATTGCCAACCTTGGACCGGAGAGCGCGCAGATTGGGATTGAGTGGGTACACTTGCTCTTTTGGGGGCTTGTAAGTCAAACTATGGTAAACATGTGTTGCAACGAAGTTAAAAATACATCAGTGGCTCCATCTCCTGCGATACCCAAAACACCCTACGCTCCGAAGCTTCCGTCTGACTGGCGCATGCGCGTTTTATGGCCACATATCCCACAAGGATATCGAAGAATCACTTGGGAAAGCTCGGCGTTTCTTACAAATGCGGCTTCCATTAAGGATGCTATGCATTAATCCAGCATATACAGATGCAGAGATTGAGAAATTGTATGAGTACGGCAGCCCTACACTAGTGCCGCGTGTAGTGTTAGAAGATGGCGAGGAGCCGGATGGGGAAAGGTACAAGAAGACCCGGAGATCCGTCGTTTTCCTAGAACCTGAGTCACTAGCACACGCGTGTTCTCTCCCCCATCTTTATACCTACCCGTCCCACGTACTTCGGAGTTGTAACCTCTGAAGTGCTCCCGACTTGAACTGTACATATGCACTTCAACGGTACTATATAGACAATATATTCAGATTTAACAACACCCCCATGCCTACAGTCCCTTATGCGTACCAAAATGAGGAGGAGAAGGTCCAATCTGCCATTCGTGACTTTCGGATCGCGAAATTTGGATCATTAGCGGCCTCGGCGTGTCATTATCGCGCTATATACCGTCGCGTCTTGTATCGCAATCGCGGTATACCACCAAAAACCGCGCAAACCAAGACTTCTAATAGGCTTAATCCACGGCAGGAGCTTACCCTTAAGGAGTATATACACCACTGCGACGAGATTGGTGTATCTGCTTTAATTAGGCAGATTCGGAGTGCTGCAGAGTATACGTGATGCTGAGCCTGGTTCTGACCATATACCACGGCTAATTGGACGTGACTGGGTTACGCGTTGGCTAGCACGTAATCCCGAGTGTAAAAAGGTAAAGCAGAAGGCACGAGAGTCTACACGTATTACAGTAGAGGACGTAGTAGAGATGAAGGGCTTCTTTATAAAGTCGCCTTTGGTACTGAAACAAATCGCGACTATATGACGTCTATTGAATGCATTCTAGTAGATGGCTACGTGCTCCCTCCTTTACTTATTATGAAGGGAGTCATAGTATGAGAGAAATGGATAAGTAGAGAGATAGGCCTACTAGGTGACTATAAAGTATCCTGCTCGGAATCTAGTTATATAAATGACCAGCTAGCCCTATCGTGGATTCAACACTTCGACAAACATACAAAATCTCGTATACTTAGCGCCTATCAACTCATTATATTAGATGGAGTAGTATCCCATTTAACCGTCGAATAGCAGAAAGAGAATATTGTCAGGACAATCGAAACATCCGGATGCCCAAATTCAGACTGCTCTGAAGGTACTCCCTTGGCCTCGAATGGTACGGCAGCACAGCAAGAGAATCCTACACGAGAGCAGTCCACGACATGCCAGAAGAGTTTTTCTGGCGCGTAATTGATCTTTGACTTCATTTAAGATACAAATCCAATTTTGGGCTGTGGCCTCAATATATAATCAAACTCTCGGCCCAATCGATACTGGGCCATGTATTGATCTTGACACACCTGCTCTGTTCCCAGGACTTAAGTTCCCAGCTTTCAACTCGCATTAGCCATGAAGACCCACGTGTATCCCTGGAAGCGCCTCATGCCTGTTGGCCTGGGTGCTGCCGCCTTGGCTTGTTTTCTAGTATCGCTATACGCTGCTACAAATAAGAGAGTGCTTCGCGAGGGCATCGCAATCATCAAGGTAAGACATGTTTTGGCTGACGCGGTGCCCAGCACTGACTCTAAAACACAGTTCAATAAGCCAGAGCTTCCGTTGGTGCCAAAACATCGAAGAAGTAACACATTTCGCGATATAAATGTCCCACACCCTGGCCTCCCTAGCCTCGACCCCCAAGACATCGACATACCCATACCGGTGATGCCCAATTCCAACGAGATCCAGAGCAAAGTGCTTAGCGCCATTGGCAGCGCACAAACGGCCACAAGCAACGTGATTGATGAGGTTCAAAACACGGCCGGTAATATCATTGACAAAGCAAAAAACCTGACCAACATCGCTCTACCACGGAACATCACCATTGGCACTCAGAGCTACTGTGTCAACTTAGACCATGATACGACTTGTCGAGATCTTCCCCTGGACTTGTCCTCTCTACTACCCGCGGACACACTCCATGTCCTCGAGTCCGTTATGCCAGGCTTTTCATCATTAGCCGAGAAGCTAAATCGGTTTACAGTCCCGATCTTCTTGTACATACTCATTGCCGGGATCATGTGCTCATTCAGTCTCTGGCTGGCTTGTATT
>NW_022985595.1:0-26455 GCF_010093815.1 Pseudovirgaria hyperparasitica
TGGAGCTGCACTGTTATCAGTTCCATAGCGTTCTTCACAATCTTTAGCTTACCATGTCTGTCACCTCTGATGCTGGCAGCATGGTTTGTAGAGCTACTGGTAGACAGTCCCGCCTAGATAAGTCTAGATATTAGAAAGAGCTTGGTATCGTGATTCTCATCATGTGTTCTTTGTGCTTCATTTATATACGTCCTCGACTCATCCGCCTCTTCCAGCGGTTCTATCGTCTGACTCTACGTCGCAGTGTGCCAGGTAATCGTACTCACCTCCTCCTTGCTTGAAAAGTCTACAGGATTATGCGTGGTGCCAAAAATCATTTTTGCATAAACTCCCTGCGCCCTCCTAAGGGCGTTGACTTTCAGCTAGTCTCCGACAATCCAATACTAGCTAACGTCCCTCCCTACGTCGCGAGAAACCCTGTGGGCCGAGATGCCTTCAATACTTTCAATCATAACAAATTGTCCTGTGGTATGGGACCTTGCAAGCTCTCGGGATAGAGGCTTCACACCCTATACTACATTTCTACTTAATCTTGAGCGTTGTGATTATCTACGTGGCTTGATATCTAAAAATACAGCAAACCGCTTGATTAAAGTCTTGCACCCGTCGACCGATTTATCATGCTTCAAGCTTTGCACTTCGTTGGAAAATCTACCATGTCGTAGCCAAATAGATAAAGGCCATATCCCGAGCTTTTTAAGCAGACAACAGCGTCTTGTGTCGTGATACAGCAGCTTTTAGACTTAGCATCGAGCAGCGCCAAGAAATCGTCAGCACTGGTCATGTACTAAAAGCCGAAAGAGTGCTAGATGTGGCTGAAGTCTTGCTTGCCCAAAACGTCTGTACCTTCAGTAGCCCGTAAAACCCGAGCGCCTGATGAGGCCTGACTTTACTCTAGCGAGCCCTGCCCCATAAATTTGCACCGTCCTTCCTTGTCTACTAGCTTGGCTAAAGGGTGACTCGCTTGCGACACCTCGAAGGCCCGCATAGCCCTGTCATCTAGGCCAATGGGCTACGCTGTCCCTGCGCGTCGACAAACGACAGCAAAGCCGTCATGTAAATCCACGTGATCGACGCAACTGCAGCCTTGTGCACTTGATGCAGCGGACGCTACTTCATCGAAACATAATCCCAGCATTCGTTTCACTCTGCTTGTAATACACGATGGTTACATCCATGCAAGAACACTAATTTACCCCGAGACTACAAGACCCAGCGAACGTGCGCCTAGTCCAACGAACCCGCCGAACTTAGTGTGCCCCTTACAATGCACCTGCTAACGCACAATCCACACGGCAACCTCATCGTCCAGACCTTTACGAACGAACCCTTGCCTCCATACGCGATACTTTCACATACATGGCATGAAGATAATAGTCAAGAGGTCAGCTTTGACGATCTACAGACGGGCCGGGTGCAGCAAAAGCATGGCTATGGCAAGATACGATTTTGCGAGCGGCAGGCTGTTGCGGATGGATTGCGGCACTTCTGGATCGACACCTGCTGCATCAACAAGTCGGACAAAGCGGAAGAGTCTCAGGCCATCCAGTCTATGTTCCGCTGGTATCGCAATGCAGCTCGATGCTACGTCCACTTGTCAGACGTATCGGTGAAGCCAAAGAGAGATCAAGATGTGATCTCATGGGAGACAGCCTTCCGTAAAAGCCGGTGGTTCACCCGTGGCTGGACACTGCAAGAACTTCTTGCGCCCAGCAAAGTAGAGTTCTTCTCAGAAGAAGAACACAAGCTAGGCGACAAGGAGACGCTCAAGGAACAGATTCGCAGAGCTACAGGCATCCCAAGTGCGGCGCTCGAAGGTGTTCCTCTTTCTGAGTTTACCGTCGAGGATCGGTTCCGCTGGAAAGGAGATCGCGAGACGACACGAGAAGAAGACGGGGCATACTCGCTGCAAGGAATTTTTGATGTTAACCTAGCGCCTCTTTACGGCGAAGGCGCTGTGGGAGCATTTGAGCGTCTCAAGCGTGCAATCAGTCAGCTAGCACAGTGTATTTCAGACCTCCGTGGCACGAATCCGCGCGACGACAAGAAACGCATTCAGGATACAAAGGGCGGACTACTCGAAGATGCTTATCGCTGGATCCTCTCCAACGAGACTTTCCGGCGCTGGCATAGCGATCTGCAGAGTCCACTACTATGGATAAAGGGTGACCCTGGCAAGGGAAAGACAATGCTACTATGTGGCATTATCAACGAGCTTGAAAAACCCGCAGCTTACACCGTCAACATAAGCTACTTCTTCTTCCAAGCAACCGACTCGCGCATCAACAACGCCGTAGCCGCACTCCGAGGGCTTCTATACTTACTTGTGATACAGCAGCCGTCGCTTATCTCTCACGTACGCAAGCATCATGATCAAGGTGGAAAGACCGTGTTCGAGGATGCAAATGCTTGGATTGCCCTGACAGAGATCTTCACAGACATCCTACAGAGTCCCGATCTGGAGCCGACATTTCTAGTTGTTGATGCACTGGATGAGTGCGCGACCAATCTCCCAAAACTCTTGGATTTTCTTGTGAAAAGTTCATCTGCGCATTCCAAAGCCAAGTGGATTATATCTAGCCGCAACCGGTTTCTTATAGAGGAGCGACTGGAGCAGGCAGGGCGTAAAGCTCGGCTTAGTCTTGAGCTCAACGCTGATTCAGTGTCAACGGCCGTGCGGGCGTTCATTGGGTACAAAGTAGATCAGCTCACCGGGCAGAAACGATATGACGATCGAACTCGGCAGGCTGTGCTAGCACACCTGGAGTTAAATGCAAACGACACCTTCCTCTGGGTAGCGCTAGTGTGCCTAGACCTCGCAGGAACATCGAAACGACATGTGCGGAGGAAGCTTGAATCTATTCCGGCCGGACTTGATTCTCTATACGAGCGAATGATGCGGCAGGTCAGTGAATCCGACGACGCTGAAGTTTGCAAGCAGATTCTAGGAGTGTCTTCACTGGCGTATCGTCCGCTTAAACTAGCCGAGCTCGGGGCTCTTAGGGAGCCGCTGGATGGCCTCGTCGAAGATGCAGAGTCGTTAAGCGAGCTTGTCAGCCTCTGTGGCTCGTTTCTCACGCTACGAGACCGTACCATCTACTTTGTGCATCAGTCCGCCAAGGATTTTCTCCTCGCCAAGGCCGCTAATAAGGTATTCCCTTCTGGCACAGGAGTCGCTCACCACGGCGTCTTTACAAGGTCACTTGAGATCCTGTCTAGGACTCTTCGTCGCGATATATATAAACTGAAAGCGTTCGGGTGTCTAGTTGGGGAGGCTCAACAACCAGATCCTGATCCACTAGCAGCTGCACGCTACTCCTGCGTTTACTGGATTGACCATCTGCGTGACTCGAACCTGCTTTCTTCTATGAGTCATGAGGCTCTTCAACATGGTGGCATTGTTGATATCTTCTTCCGAAGCAAGTTCTTATACTGGCTGGAGGCTCTGAGCTTGTGTGCAAGCATACCAAAAGGTGTGGTCTCGATGACTAATTTGCATCTTCTAATACAGGTACCGAATTTGGAAACAATCATTAAGACATATCACGCTAACAGAACCAGAACAAGCATGAGCCAACATCATTTACCGAGTTCCTATATGATGCACACCGATTCTTTCTGTATCACAAAAGTGCAATTGAAACCAGCCCACTCCAGGCTTATGTTTCTGCATTACTGTTCAGTCCATTAAATAGCAAAGTCCGGAGGCAGTTCCAGCATGAAGAGCCCGACTGGATCACCGTTAAGCCAGTAATAAGCAGTAGCTGGAGCGCGTGTATGCAGACGCTCGAGGGCCATAGCGGTTATGTCAAGTCCGTGGTGTTCTCGCACGACTCGACGCGGCTGGCATCAGCGTCATTCGACAACACGGTCAAGATCTGGGATGCGAGCAGCGGAGCGTGTGTGCAGACGCTCACCGTCGGAACATGCATTCAGAACCTCTCATTCGACTCTACCGGCTCGCATCTGTATACTGATATTGGCAAGATTGCTATCATCTCTCCACCAAATTCCCAACCAATTACTATTACAGATCCCCAACACCCTGATTTCTGCGATATAGGTGTTGAACCAGGAGGAATATGGATCACTTGCAGTGGGAAAAATGTTCTTTGGGTCCCATCAGAGTATCGAAGATGGTGTTCATTAGTGCATGGAAACAGGGTTGGCATTGGTACTGGATCCGGAAAGGTGTGGTTCTGCAATCTGACCGCTAAGGCTGACAAGTCCATATAGAAACTAAAATCAAGTCACATGGAATTAAATAGACATAAAATTAATCATAAGGAATATTCATTCGATTCTAAGAATTAAGCTTCGCTCGAGCTTTACTGTGGATCAATTTGGTTATGTGTAAACACGTCAAGGGCTTCTTGCCACATTGGGTTTCTCGCCACGCAGGGAAGGACTCCTGGCAGACAGGCGATGGGCTAAGGCCATAGATTGCGAGCTGTGTATCGCATAAAGCTGCAAATATCCCCTCACGTGCAAATAGCACATGGTGGTGTGTACTGTGGACCACTGACTTCGAGTGTCCCTAGACAGGTTAAGCTTGTACGGGGTCGATATGGCCGCTTTCTTGTGTTCCCTAGATAAGGACAAGCGACCGCTGGTGCTCCGTAGTGGGGCGGTACAGATCTTTGGGGTAGGGGCCGCTAGGGTCAAGTCAGGCCTTGTGAGGCGCTCGGGTTTTAAAAGATGCTTAAGCTATAGCTAGCACGTCTTGGTCAACCAGACTTCAGCCACATCTAGCACTCTTCTGGCTTTTGATACATGGCCATTGTCGACGAGTTCTTGGCGCTGCTGGACACTGAGTCCAAAAGCTGCTGTATCTCGACACAAGACGCTATTGTCTGCTTAAAAACCTCGGGATACGGCCTCCATCTATTCAGCTACGACATGGTATATTTTTAAACGGAGTGCAGAGCTTAAAGCGTGATAAATCGATCGAATGGTGCAGCACTTGAATCAAGCGGTTTATTGTATTTTTATATATCAAGCCACACAGACAATCGGAACGCTCAAGATTGAGTGGAAGTGCAGTACAAGATATGGAGTCCATATCCCGAGAGATTGAAAGTTCTCAGACCCCAGAACAATTTGTTGTGATTGAAAGTGTTGAAGGCATCTCGGCACGCAGGGTTTCTCGCGACATAGGGAGGGACGTTAGTGCCCCAGAGATGGCCGTTGTGCATCAATGATACTAGTGTACTGCCGGTGAGTCTTTCAGTCACTTTTCTGCCTCGAGTGAAGCGTAGCATATTCTACATTACGAAAAATTCAGATCAGATATGTCCGTTTGATATAGCTAGCGCTTCAGTCCACCCATAGCTTTTCTGAACGTTTCTAGGCCTTTCTCCAACATATTTTTCCTAGACTCCAGACGAAGGCGCTGTTGCATGATCTCAGGAGGCTCAGCAGCGACGAACTCGATTTCTTTCTCCGTCATTTGTGTCACTACTAGAGGCGAAAGAATGTTTTCAGGGAGGGGTTCGACCAAGTGGCGCTCAATGACAGCCTTAGTGACGGCGTTGACGAAGTACTTCATCTCATCTTTGTAGAACGCACGCTCAATATCAAGAGCTTCCTGGCTTGAGAAGACGTCCATATCCAGCTCGATCGCTTTATTCATGGCCTCTGAGAGCTTTCCAGGGTCAATATGCGTACTTATGTCGTTGTAGCGATCATACGTGCTGACTTGTGAGGCTTCTGAGGCTTTCTTCGTGATTTTCTCGTGTTTGCGTTGACGCATCTTCTGTACCGTGGTAGTGAAGTAGTGGTTATAAGTAGTTGGATGGCGAGTTTTGTCCTTTAGGACCTTGTGCAGTTCTTCTTCCGCGCCGGTAAGAGCTTTGCTTAATGCACCATCCACATACAGAGTTGTAAGCCGGCCCTTGAACTCAGATGGAGCGGCATCCCGGAGAACCACATCGATGAACTCCTTACAAGCAGTCGCAACCGTGTTAATATGCTGAGAAGCAATCTGCTCCCATGGCTGGGACTGCTCCCAGAAAAGCTGTGATATCAGCATTGGCTGGAATGTGCCAGGAAGCTCGTAGCCACGGGAGCGCTCCAAAGTCTTCTTGACCCAGTCGATGGCTTCTTGACGTGTAAGCTTCGTGGGCTTGGGAAGAGACATGAGCTCCCGGTGTTCATCGAGATTACCAAGCTCTTCCTGCGCTTTTATATCCTCTTTGATTTCTCCCTCTCCGTCACCAGGTCCGGCTCCGAATGCGTATTTATGACCCCTCAAGCGCATATCGTTGGCGAAGGTGATGTTGAGGTGTTGGATCACAGCTCGAAAGCGGCGGATATTCTCGGATGCATCAACAGCAGCGTCCTTGTTGATTGGTCCGAAAAACGACGACTCGTAATAGCCCTTGGTAGCAGAATTCAAGATGTCGCTGATGCGCATGCTGATCTTCATCAGAACCATGCGCTGCTCATGAGTGGTGTTGCGCTTGTCGCCTAGCTTCACAAGCTCTGCAATTGTACCCTGAAGCTTGTGAACTATTTCGTCCTTCAAAGAAGGAAGCTCCTTGATCAAATGATTGAGTAGCACTTTACTGAGACGCTCGCGCAAGGAGTTAATGCCAACGCACTCACGGGGTAGGTCCGCGTAGCGGCCCTTGTTAAAGAACATGTCCTCGTCTGCGTTGCGTTGCTCAAAGGAGAACTTCATCTGATTATCACCACGATTCTTAAGCATGTGCCAACCGCGCTCCAAGTAAATATCCTTGTTCTGGACCAACTCGATCCAGGTCAGTTCATTATCAGTGCCTTCACGGAGGAAGTCAGGCTTGGTGACGATGCCAAGGGTACGACGACCCTGGTCGTCGATCTTGCGGCAATGGTCCAGAATAATTTGATTAGCGTAATCGTTCTTTGCGCTCACCACTGCCAAAATGATGGTACGCGGGTTTTTCATGTACTCCTTAACCAGGTTCAGGATCAGCTCTTTATCGATCTCTGTCTGTGCTTTGTTGGTTGCATGGATGAGACCCGGAAGGTCCACGAGAGTACTAGCCATTCATTAGTACGCCTTTAGCATATCGGATGAATGACATACAGTTGAGGCCTGGCTGGACCAGTGATCTCGACCGACAGCACATCACGAGAGAATGCCCTTGAATTGATCCCACCTACAACCCCTAGGCCCATCGCTAGTGTCGCCTCTTCGATCACATCTGGAAGCTGACTGAAGTCGTTCATGGACTTGCTGAACGATTTGAGCTTGGCTTGCTCCGACTTTGGGCGAAGCTTGTCTGGAGTGATCGTGATTGTGCTGGTGGACGATGCAGAACGACGGAGGATGATCTAGAAGTCGTTAGCATAATACCTGGGGCATTTGAGATTTACTCACTTCAGTCGCAAATCTCGTACACAGGTTTTCCTTACGAGGAAACGGAATCTCGGTGATAGCCTCAAGTACAGAGCTTTTACCGGATGACTGGTCACCGCAGACTACAAGCTGGGGTAGTTCCACAATACCACTGAGACCTGTACGTCGCAGCTTGTCTACGATATCCATAACTTTCCGCTGATCTGCAGACTGTAAAGCGTGCAGTGAGCTTGTAGTGACAGAGTCCGGGTCGATAGGCACTGTCGATGTGGTTGACATCTCGACGCCTTCAAAATCGGAGTCGCTAGACGTGCCACTTGCCATATTTGTGAACAAACTCTTTTTGTAGGCGAAGCAGATAACACTGTCGAGTTGAAGTGGTACGGAAGAGATAGTTGGACGAGCAACAGAGTGACTTAGAGATGGATCCAAAGAGGCTGCCGCAGTGAGTGCGAGGGAAATAGACAGCAAGGCGATTGCTGCGGAATTACATCTTCGCTTTTTGCGATGTACCAAGGATCTATTGACATCTTGCGTTACACTGCTTATCCCACGAGTTGTCTTAAAAAAACAAAGGAAAACAGTCAGCAGCCCTGTCCCAACAACTGAGTAGAACTTTTTGAAAACGTGGCCATTTTAGTGGACACATCCCCCCTTCTTCCCCCTATACCTGCTTTGCAGTTCTCGCATTTCTCTGGATCTACGTATCTGCTGGCTTGCATAACATGCATGACCACAGTTCAGCGCCTCAAACGCTTTACATCCCTGTAGCGGACTGGATCATGCATTGCGGGATGAAAAAGCTGCTTTCTATCTGCGAGCGAGACCAAGCCAGCCATCGGGATAAGACAGTCATCGGTGATCTGGGCTTGGTTCTCCACATGTTGGCACACCGTAGTAGACTTTCTCGCTTCTGGTGCTTCCGTGGCTGCTAGATACTACTGCTAGAAATCGCAACGCGGTTCTGATTGGCAATGGCACAAAACAAACGGGGCCTCTAGACCTCCAGGAATCATCTTCGCAACGGTCTCTGAGCCTGCATGTAAAGCGCGGCGTCCAGCCTCTAGATCATACTTCGATTCGTTTAGCGATGTTATCTTTCCTGATCTAGGAAGACCACTGAGTCCGGTTACTTCGACTGCGTTCTTGTTGCCAGACACTAGTTCCCGGCATATAGTATCTTCTGCAGCACCGACTGTTATTGTCGCTCGTGTAGGTTGGGACATTATGTCTAAAGGCATTTCAACAGGAAGGGGGGCGAAAACGCAAAAACAAACTTTTGTGAGAAGTTCATGCATTCAGTATCATTAGCCCATAGGTTTGGCTTACACGCCACTCCGACAGTTGTTCACCGGAATCGAGGAATTCAAACACCTGTATATGCGCGGAATGCGAAGAGAAGCACTGCACTGCAAATCATGCTGCAGCTCCCTCTGTTCCTTTCTACAGAAGAAGTGGCTAGACGCTTCGTTACTTGCGACAGTTTCTCTCGACTGCCGCTGAGGTTGGAATGGTGCCGCATAGCAGCGTTCTCGACGCTCCTCCGGATGCTGATCACGATACCAAGATGGAGGTGATTGTCTAGGAAGACCCGACATCTTATACCATTAACGCAGAAGCATGGTGGTGGCATGCCAACAGGAAGAGACGTGGAACGTTCACTTGGTCTAGACCGTTGCAATCGGAAAGTGCGACCACTGGCTCCCTCACGACGTTCTGCAAGACTTTGCCATGATATACGCAGCTTTGACGCTAGTCTACTCCAGCGGACTTACAACTTTCAGAGTCTGCAAGTCTCCGCGTTAGGTTGCCGAGACTCACCGCCTACCGTGTTGTAAAACTACACACACACAGGTACCGATCACAGAGCAATTTAGTAGAGTACCCTAAAGACCCATGCGACAGAGCCTCTCACTAATGCTCTCTTGATCGGAGGATTATCCGGCTGTGAGTGTTGATTTGGCGTGGCGGTGTTGGGGTACGCTTCATGCGCGACGCACTACCCGTATCTCTCGTACTACGTTTCTGCTTCTTCCTTGGTACTGCTTTTTGTAAAGCCTCACGCTTGCCTGTAGAGGACTTTTGTATAGCTGTCTCATGATCGCGAGTTTGCCTTTGGCCCTCTCCCTCAGTCATGTAGCGGCGAAACAGGGATGATTCATGCCATGCTGCCATCTCGGTTGGTATTCTCCAAAGCGATCTGAGTGGGATCAGTTGTAAACGCCGTTTATACGTCTGCCTTGAGCACAATGGTTACAACATACACAATACAGCCACTGATAGGCTTCCTGGCCAGCCCATCGTACTCGGAGAAAGTCTGCAACCTCATGTATCAGCGTGACAAGGGCTGCACAAAGGGATTGGTGGATTCGAGGAGTCTGGTAGTCAACACTGATGCAAAGGAGAAGATGAATCCATGTCACGGCTTGCAGCTGGGCGGATACACCAGCCAATGCGTTGCGAGGCGAGCGGCTGTACTGTACCACCATCGCCATCCGCTGTGATGCGCGGTAAGACCCTGGGCCAGCTCCACCGTCCTCTCTGATCGAGCACTGCCGCACTATGCCGCACTAAGGGCGCTGTTGCTTCGATACGCAGTCTGCACGGTCCAGTGCCTATCAATTGTCGCCATCGCCGCAGAAAAGTCCTAACAGCCACGCGGAGGTTGGACTAAGCCTGTTGGTAGGTAAGCGGTTTTTGGCGAAAGACTCGTATGACTCTTGAGGCTGCAGCAATGATCGGTGAGAGAAGCCTAGGCGGTCTCCACTTCAATCAGGAGACCAGTCGGTGCACCATTATTGCAGACATGTGGCTGATTATCGGTGTACAAGAAGGGACCGTCTGCTGATACAGCATGGGCAACAACAGTTTGGAGATCATTAGAGCTTGTTGAAGCAAACTAACCGTAGTCAATTGCCTAGTTGACAGTGGTCCCTCGCTCATACAAATGCAAATGCATACGGTCATTTTTTTGTCTACTAGTGGTAAGGCTGAGGCCCTGTTAAAAGCTCTGTTCATTCTGGTGGAGGCTTGCATTCCAGTTACTATTGCAATTTCTGATCGGGTTGTAATTGTGCCGGTATTTTCGCATGAAAATCTGCATGATGAAATCAAATTGACCATCCACTTTCTTCATGGCAGCTTCCGCATCTGCAACGGCGGCTTCGTGTATTACATCTCCTAAAGCACATGTCCTTTCCATAATGCGCTCGAGGAAGTCGCCGCAGTCAACAAAGTCCGGGTCGCGCGAGAAAGGGACTGTGGAGAAGGGCGCGGGGCGGGTCGGACGCTTTCGTATCTAGTCGCGGGTGCGAGTCGGGTCTAGCGTACGTGGGGCAGGGTAATGATAGACATCGTGCTACTTCTGCCTCAGACCGCAGTCCCCACCCACCTGTCGTCTTACAGAAGGCCACAGCCAGACGAGGCTGAGCAGCAGCAGCAGCAGCAGCAGTCCACCACCAATGTTGCGCAGACTACCTCAGCGGCACTGCTTTACTTCCATCTCTTGACATCAATACTCACCACCTCAATATGCGAAAGTTTGGTAGCGTGTTTCGCCCAAAGAAGACTGCGACGGTCCTGCCCACGCCAGATCCATCAGACCCACCCTTGCCAGATGGCGAAGCGGGAGCACAACCCTTCGGACTGCGCCGACACGCCGACCCCCTTTTTATTAGTCAAGGGCAGCCCTTGACTAATAACGGCGCAGTTGTGAAGCAGTTCTTCAACGATCGGAACGCATCTCGCGCTTCCGGCGTCAACCGTATCTCGACCGACTCAGCTTTGCGCTGCGCTCGCCCACCTATGGGGATATTACCGCCATTTTCAGTGAGTTTGTTGAGCGGCGCCGCAATGCGTGAGAAACCTGCAATGAATTTGCGGTAATAGTTCACGAAACGTATGAACGTCCTGATTTGAGGTACAGTAGTAGGCTCTGGCCATTCCATGATGGTCTTTACGCGCTCTGGCTCCATTTTTAGGCCGCCATGAGTCACAATGAAGCCGAGAAACCCAACTTCTTGTTGGTGAAACTCGTATTTGGACAACTTTGCGTAGAGCTTATGCTGCCTTAAGCGATTCAGCACCGATTTGACGTGTTCTTCGTGCTCCTCCAGGCTATCGGAGTAAATCAGTATATCATCGAGATAAACTACACAGATCACGTCCAGTAATCCTGCAAGTGCAGTATTGATGTAGCCCTGAAACGCTCCTGGTCCATTTGTTAGCCCAAACGGCACAACAGTGTACTCGAAATGACCATATCTGGTCCGAAATGCGGTTTTCTACTCATCTCCGCGACGAATTCGAAGCCGATGATAAGCATCTCGCAAATCAAGCTTAGTAAAGTACTTCGCCTTCGTTAATTGGTCCAAAGATTCACCAACTAGCGGTAATGGGTGCCGATTCTTCTTGGTCACCGCATTTAATGCCTGATAGTCGACGCAAAGGCGTAGGCTGCCGTCCTTCTTCTTTATGAAAAGAATAGGTGCGCCGGCTGATGACGTACTACGACGTATCCAGCCCCTTCCGAGGAACTCTTCGATGTATTTACGAAGAACTTCGAGTTCTAACCTCGAAAGTGGGTAAAGTGGACTTTAAGGGACGTCTGCTCCCTCTTCGAACTCGATCTTTAGCTCGCGCGGTCCATGATCGGGGAGAAGTGACGCATCTCCTGCCGAAAATACATCCGCATACTGCGAATACGTGTCGGGCAGTGTATCTTTGCTCCGATTAGGGTCACCGTCGTCGTCTTCGTCGACGATCGATAGCGATGCAAGGTAGATTGGCGACGATCGAGTCCGTACAGCGAGGTTCCATGCCTCTTTGCTGATATTTGCGATCTGCTGGTATAATTTACCGCGATGTCGACGGAACGTCAATGTCTCCTTCCAAAAATCGAGGATTGGATTTAGGCGTTTGAGCCAAGGCATTCCTAGAATCATATTCCATTGCCCAATATTAGCGAAGATGAACTGATCATTCATCTGCTGCTTTGTTGTCTTTGAGTCATGAACTTCGCAATTCGTCGTAGTTTGACCCAAAGTTCTGACTTCATGACCATCAACTGCGATGGTTCGGCCAAGTTTGCCGAGGTCATACGCTAATCTGCACTCTTTTGCAAGGATCGACGAAATATAGTTGTCTTCTGTGCCCGTATCCACGAGGGCCTGTACAGTTTTGGTGCCTTTTGCTGTGGGTAACGATACTTTCAGCAGAATGAGGTGTTTACTCGCAGGAAGCCGTTGAGGCTCCTCCTGAGTGTATGTAATCTGGCCAATAACGCGGTCAGGTCTCGCGAAATGGCCTATGCGCTGTGGTCCTGCTGTTTTGCGACAGGCGTGGCATTTGAGCCTGTGCCCTGTCCTTTTCCGCGTTGAGAGTTACCGCCCCGACTGGATCGGTATCCTCTTGACGCATTTTTGCCCCGATTTGCGCTCTTCTGGCGCTGATCGTTGTGAGGTTGCTCATGATCGAACGTATTCGATCGACCTCGCTTCTGACCGGTTTGGGGTTCGTCGACCTTGCCTAAGGATCCGCGTTCCCCGAGGATGCGGTAATGTTCTTTATCTTTCTCCTCTAATTCGTGTAGATGGTTGAAACTTGACAATGCTATTCCCAGTCTTTCTCTGATCGACGGGAGTAGTGCTTCGCGATACTGAAATATGCGTATATTCTCCTGTAACATTGGGATGTTATCCCAGAGGTTCTGTAAGTATTGTAGGAGTTGAGTGGGCGTCTGATTTGGTCGTTGTCCGACGCTTTTCAACTCGGATAAGGCCTTCCTTTCGCGTTCTCCTGTGGTGCCGAGTGTATTCAGCATGAATTTGGCTAGATCGTCCCAGGTTGTCGCAAATAGTGGCTTAACTTCCTTCTGTCTGTCCCATTGATCGCGGGATTGTGAACCTAAGTAGCGTTCTCCGAATGAAATGCGTTGTCCTTCGGTAGAAAAGAGCGTAGGGTTGTCAAGGAAGTACTTTTCGCAGTCTCTCTTCCAATCTTTCCACTCCTTTTGGTTCTTTCTAGCAACATCTAGTAAGTGGTGTTCATACAGATGGATCTTAGCTAATGCATTGAATATTATCAAGAGATGTCTCTTCCGAATCTCCCTCATGAATTACTTCTTTCGATAAGCGATATGCTACATCGGCTTTGTTATATAAATACTTTAGCTCGAACGAACCGACGACTATATTGGCAACTCAACAGCTATCTATACTCCCTCGATGTTAATGAAACTGGAGGGTCGGCATTAGTCTGGGCCGCAGAATCTGGATTAAGGAAAACTGCTTGGCTATCGCTCGCTGAAGGCGCGAATGCAGAAGCAGTCAACAAGATAACAATACCAAGTTTGCTGGAATGCCTAGGTTTCAGGTATACATCGATTTACCTGACACCACTTCAGATTGCTCTGTCCTATGGGTCTGATTCTGTTGCAAGGCTCTTGATTAATCATGGCGCCCTGTCTTCGGCAATTTTTCCCCCTGAAATGTGTAGTTGCACAAACATTCATATGGCGGCTGCTATGGGGCTCACATCCACTTTGAAAACTTTGATTAAGCAAGGTGCAGATGTTGGAGCTCGCGATCGGTGTCTTCGAACACCATTACACTACGTTGCCGCAATACAAAGCCGGAAATTGCTAGAACAAGCATGGGTGGTTATGCTGCTTTTGTCAAACAATGCAGACCCCAAAACGGAAGATGCTCAAGGGAGGAGTCCGATATCCATGGGGAAAAAACGATTCAATCCCGTCGCCAAAATGGTATCAGAGAAAGGCGCTACAATTGAAGCGTACGAGATATCGTTGCGAGATCGAGAGACCTTCGAGGCGTGGCGCATATTGAAGGAAAACCGTGAAGAGACGACGTGGTCCGCAGAGACGAAAGCAAGCCAACCGCTTATACAATACGGGAAAGAGCGAAAGTCTAAGAACAGAAAGAAGAGAATTGCAGCCACAGGGAACCATACAATGCGAGATGAAATAGTGAAAGGAGAATTCCAGAAAGTCACTCAGATACCTGATAAGAACGCAGCTAAACAATTCGAATCTACCACGGTAAAAGCCAAGCAAGATTTGATAGAGGAGAAGGAGCGCTTGGGGAAGCATAGCATTTTAAGAGAGGCTTGGTCTACGATGAGGAGAGAGGCTGATCAGAAGAATCGTGCGGCCCATCAACTCAGTTCGTTGCCAAAGGCAGAATGCGATCATGTGCTGGGCCTATGGAAGTGTTGTGTGCGAAAGTCCTGTCAATTTTGTGGGGTTTCTGCAAAGAGGCTGTCTCTTTGTCCGGATTGTGGATTCGTGGCATGTGTGCGATGTAAATCATCAGAGATGCAGATGTATATGTAGAGCAAAGTTAACGCGAGAGTTTTGGAGTAGCTACACCTGGGTGATTGAAAAAGCGAGTCCTCTAAGGATTTTTAGCCAACTTAGTTAGTACTGAAGCTCCGGTCGTAGTGTTGTATCATATGCTCCATGTCCTATGATTGATAATGATAGGCTGCCGAGCTGGCATCGTAAGTATGTTTGATTCACACTGTAAAGGATCCAGAGAGCTTAAGATATTGCAAAATCTCCTCTACCTATTCCTCAGCACCTTTCAGATCATCATCGACCGACGAAAAGACAGAGAACGGATGTCGATGAGGGTGAGCCCACAGCCGTTCCGATCTACGCACGACCTGCACAAAGCCATGTTCGGCCTCCAAAGGCTGGAGGGACCATAACAGATGCAATCATCCTGCTTGTCCTTGCATTGGGCGCAGTTCTGCAGGAAGATAGACTGATCAGGGGTTCTCTCAACCCTCGCAATAAAATTGCCGAGTCAATCCACTCTCCTTCGACACGAATGCGATATTCACCTGTAACCTCAATAGGTCTTCGGTCGCCTGTCGAAGACAAGGATCCAGGCAGCCCAGCACGTTTAAACAAGGAACTCATGAATCTGGACGTTATTCCTGGTCTACACTACTATGCGTATGCGTCTAATATCCTTGGGAATCTGTACGGTGGTAACGAAGTTTACCATGCCCAGGCGTTTCTACTAGCGAGCCTCTACATGAACCAACTTGGTCGTGGCTTAGAGAGCTATAGCTGGATTAATGCTGCAGCCCGGGTTATTAGGTTCAACCTTAGAATGTATCTTACTTCCTAGCTATATGAATCATGCAGAACGCTGACTCGCTGTAGAAATCACGTATATGTGAAGCCTGACCCTACGGACCCTTCTAAATATAATCGCCAGCAGCATCCCGATAATCTACCTCCTGGTGAGGTAGCCAAGTTTAAAATCAAGATGAATCTCCTCAAGTTCGTATATTGGTCAGCAGTACAGCTTGAAAGGTTAGTCTAAAACGATGAGGCACCATTAAATAGTAAAACTGAACTATAGCAGTGATATCCTTGCATATTTGCCACTACCAACAAGTCATATAACACTTTGGGAAGATCGAGTTGCCTATCCGAAAGATCAACCAGTGTCTGGCGAAACGGGACAAGTCGATAACCAGCGTGACATTATCATAGTGTTGTTTTTGGCACAGATACAGTTCCGTAAGATACTCAACCAGGTCCCTATGCATCTATCCACCTTATGGGACCATCCACCAGACAGCTTCCCAGCTGGCGTCTACGAGCCTCCATTCGGTAGAGAGGCGTCAACAGGCATACCTTCGTTTCTCAATTGGCTATATAACTGGCGAAACGTGAGTAAAGCGATGGGCGTGGATTGGGATGATTATGACGATCCTTCCCCCGATCCGAATATTGCTAGGCTACGAGCGAAATACTATGGAGCAGAAACAATCATTACTCGACCATACCTACACTACGTATACCATTGCCCAGAAGCCGACCGAGATGTACTTAAACGAGCATGGACTTACATCAGATCTCGAAAGGAGAGCTGGACGGCTTCAAAGCTCCGGGAAGCGGAATGGGGAAACTCACTTGAAGATCTTCTTGAGAGTGATCCAACTCAGTCTCGGGATGGCATTAGTACCAAAGCCATCAGGAGCATGCTGCTTAGTCATGCTTGTATGTGGTCCTCGATCCGGAGTACGAAAGCTTTCGACGGTATTCGAACACGTCTAAAGGTAACGAATATTTTTGGCACAATCCATGCGTGAGTATCCTTCATTATTACATAAGATATCAAACACACGATATGAAACACCTAACATGAGACGACAGTCAATTCGGAAATTGCTTGGTTCTTGCACAGTGCTGCGAGTCTGTATGGTTTAAAGACCTTGAAGGGTTTGCCCCGATCCATGAAGTCCCCGAACTCCTTGAAGAAACAATGCACAAATGCAAAACATACTCAAACCTCGCACCAGCTCTTGTCAAAGATTATCAGATTTTACGCCAAGCTTCAGATAGCATCAGAGGATTGAGAGCATCCAGCACGTATTAGATGTACCCTCCAGAAGAGCACACCTGATCATCATAGCTAGTACATTGTTTAAGACTCATATCATGTGGCGTGAAATAGCATCAAAATGGCAGTTTTAAATCTTGTCACTCTCACCGACACGCCTGGAAGTCCGTGACCCGGTGTGGTACCATGATGATCCCATGATCCGCTATGTTTTGCAAGGATATGTAAGCAAGTACCAGGATACTACAACTTAACCACTTTCCGTTAATCCAAGCGTGTTTGTAGCCTCATTTGGCTGAACATTGTGGATGTTGAGGTGCTGTGAGTGCTTGAGCTTTTCAGGCTCTATCATATGTTAGGCTTCTAATCCGCCTTATAGATCTTCAGGCGGGGCGGTGGTGCATAAGTTTCAGGGTTGCTGCACCTTCTGTTAGGTGAACTCGACGCCCTGTCTTGACAATTTTATGTTTTGAGATCGGGATGCAGAGACCATCTGCGGTGTAGAACCTCGCTGTAGTGTGCAACGCTAGACTAGGCGGAATGTACAAGGGTGTCATCTTTTGCGATTGTGCGGTGGGCGAAAAGAGCGTAGGGGAGAAAGAGTTACCGCGAGTATCAGCAATAGAGTATTCATCCCAGTACAAAATATATAGTATTATCACTGGAAGTTTATGGTTCGGCGATATGCTCCAACAGGATATTGAAGCTGAGCAAAAGTGCCCACCTCGCGAGCTCGAAGTCTTGCAGGGATACATCAAATCCAGAAATCTCCGTAGAAATGCTCGAACTGCGATCCTTTGTCTCGACATATATCTGATCAGGAGCGCTTCCATAACGTAAAATCCATCTTGCTGGAAAAGCCCCGGTTGTGGGAAAATCACTACAAGCATTCATCGTATCTGTCTCCTCAGCCAGACCATTGAGCACTTTGTTTGAGCGCGTGAAGGCACGGATTCGAGGGCATCCTGGTAAAGCGTTTCGATGGACTTCAAGAAGGACTTCGGATCCAAGCTCTCCCGCTACGCCGCACACAGACGACGCTTGGATGATAGGCCTCCATGCCTTTCCAGATTACCGGTATACGTTCTCAGTCACTTCTTTACGTCAGTGTTTCAACTGTTGAGGCATCAAGCTGCAGTCTTGTTTTAACAAGCCAGATTGGATTTGTAGCAGTCGCTGTTGCTATCCCAGCGGCAACGGCAGCGTAGGCGTGAACTATGGCCGCGTCTTCTCCGCACCCTAGCATCTGCGCTCTAAGATATTTACAGTTGCCGTATACGTAGAATTTAATTGCAGTTGCAGGGACTACGCCTGCAAGGCTTGGCCCGAGACCTCGATAGAAGCCGCGCCAGCCTTCGGTATGGGAGATGGAGCCAATGATCTGGAAGGTGCCGCGAATGTGGTCCTTCGATGGACCAAGAAAAGTAAGCCTGGACTGGACGGGAGACGCAGGAACGAGAGAAGGGCGGTGGTAATCTGATTGGAGTCGAGTTCGCAGACCATCAAGCGGGGATGTAACAAGCGCTGTGGCTAATCCTCCATTGCTTTAAGCAATCAAGGCTGTTCGTGACTTACGCGCCAGCAAGCAGATGTACCCAAGATCGTACCGGTCTCTGCTCTATCGAGCTACTATTTTTTGTCTTTGGAAGTATTGCTGAAGACTGAGAGCTGTGACGCATCGATTCCTGTGCCATTCTCGTGGTTCATCGACGGCTATGTGCGTGCAATGGAGTGCGAGCTACGACGAAACAAGTCGCGTTGAAACGGATGTACACGCATGCGACAAAGAAGAATGCATTGGAAGACCAATCAAACGAGCAGTGAGAGAAAAATTGAGAGCGTGTTGATGAATATGGAGCTTCTGTAATATCGCAGTGAAAATCTCGAGGAAACACGAATCTAAGCTGCGAGAAAGTCTTGGAGTTTCGGCAGAGCCGAGGAGTCCCCGGGGGCTGAGTCAAACAACCCGAGTCTTGCAACGTCTCCAAAGACTTTCAATTCGGACTGAGTGTAGTCTACAACAAGATAGTTCTTCCACTTCGAAATCAATTCGCGAAATCTGTAGGTTTTGGTCCTTTGGACATCTATGCTTGGACATCTAATGCTTGGACATCTAATGCTTGGACATCTAATGCTTGGACATCTAATGCTTGGACATCTAATGCTCGGCAGTATCTCGACGAAACGGTTCCCTGTCGCGTTGCGGAATTATGCGTCACTTCAGCCAGTGACTTCGGTCGAACTTGCTCGTGAACGCGTTGCTCAGTATTGAGGACAGCCGTTAGCCACACAGTGCGCGACATGCTTGAACATTTCAAGTAATAGATAGTAGAGAGTATAGAAAATCTTCTCTACCCGTCCCATGCACTTCGGAGTTGTAACCTCCGAAGTGCTCCCGACTTGAACTGTACATATGCACTTCAACGGTACTATGCCTAAAGTCCCTTATACGTACTAAAATGAGGAGGAGAAGGTCTAATCTGCCATTCGTGACTTTCAGAACGCGAAATTTGGATCATTAGCGGCCTCGGCGCGTCATCATCGCGCCATATACCGTCGTATCTTACATCGCAATCGCGGTATACCACCGAAAACCGCGCAAACCAAGACTTCTAATGGGCTCAATCCACAGCAGGAGCTTACCCTTAAGGAGTATATACACCGCTGCGACGAGATTGGTGTATCTGCCTTAATTAGGCAGATTCGGAGTGCTGCAGAGAGCATTCTTATACGTGATGCCAAGCCTGGTTCTGACTATATACCACGGCCAATTGGACGTGACTGGGTTACGCGCTGGCTAGCACGTAATCCTAAGTGTAAAATGGTAAAGCAGAAGGCACGAGAGTCTATACGTATTACAGCAGAGGACGTGGTAGAGATGAAGGGCTTCTTTATGAAGTTCAAGCAGTTCTATACGTCCTATGGTATACAGGACCATGACGTATATAATATGGATGAGACTGGCTTCCGAATCGGTGTTAGAGGTTCACAGAAGGTGATTACTATGAAGAAGTACCCAGTCGCCCTCGGTACTGAAACAAATCGCGACTATATGACGTCTATCGAATGCATTTCAGCAGATGGATATGTGCTGCCCCCTTTACTTATTATGAAGGGGGTTGTAGTACAGGAGAAATGGATAAGCAGAGAGATAGGCCTACCAGGTGACTATGAAGTATCCTGCTCGGAATCTAGCTATATGAACGACCAGCTAGCCCTATCGTGGATTTAACACTTCGATAAACACACAAAGTCTCGTACACTTGTCACCTATCGACTCATCATATTAGATGGAGCAGTATCCGATTTAACCATCGAACTCATAGAGTATTGCGACAAGAATCAAATACTCCTCTTTGGACTACCTCTTAATAGTAGTCACGCGCTACAGCCACTTGATGTCAACTGTGTTCAGACGTATAAACAACATCATATAATGGGTGTTGAGATGGCTGTACGCGAAGGCCGCTTAGACTTTAATAAGGTTGAATTTCTCCATGGAATCCACTCATGGAGAGTCGCCACATTCAAGCCAGGTACGATTAGGAACGCCTTCAAGAAGACTAGGTTGATTCCTTTCAATCCTAATGTTGTATTAGATCAGATACGTGCTAAAATAGACGTCAAGGCACCTATATCTCATCGCCAGTTACTCCAGAAAATGGATGAACTACAGCAGGAGGGCAAGTTTACTGAAGCCAATCATAAACTATGGAGTAAACTATACAAATCAACACACGCACTCTCTATTAAGTATGAACTCTGTCGCAATGAACTACGCGATAATCAACAAGCAGCCGTCAATCGTGCTAGACGTAACCCTCCTACAAAAGGGTGGGTATTGGCAAATATGGTCCCTTTAACGTGAGAGACTCTAGGGTTACTATTACAAAGAAGCGTGCGAGTACTATTAAGAGAGATGCACAGAGGGCGGCTAGGGAGGCTCAAAAACAGGCCACAGAAGTGCCTACTGCTGAGGAATGTGACTAGAACACGAGTACTCAATTCCCAGATGACTGCGAAGAAGTTGACGAGTAATAAATATATGGTATTAGCTATATAGACGTCGCTATCTTCATTTTACAGATACATGGTACCGTTGAAGTGTATACGTACAGTTCAAGTCGGGAGCACTTCGGAGGTTACAACTCCGAAGTGCGTGGGACGGGTACGGCCTTAGTAGCTAGAACCTACTTCTTAGAATAGGTAGCCTAGATACTAGGAGCCTCTTATTACCTAAGAACTATTAGTAGCTAACATAAGTAGTTAACGTCTCTCCCTATGTCGCGAGAAACCCTGCGTGCCGAGATGCCTTCAACACTTTCAATCACAACAAATTGTTCTGGGGTCTGAGAACTTTCAATCTCTCGGGATATGGACTCCATATCTTGTACTGCACTTCCACTCAATCTTGAGCGTTCCGATTGTCTGTGTGGCTTGATATATAAAAATACAATAAACCGCTTGATTCAAGTGCTGCACCATTCGATCGATTTATCACGCTTTAAGCTCTGCACTCCGTTTAAAAATATACCATGTCGTAGCTGAATAGATGGAGGCCGTATCCCGAGGTTTTTAAGCAGACAATAGCGTCTTGTGTCGAGATACAGCAGCTTTTGGACTCAGTGTCCAGCAGCGCCAAGAACTCGTCGACAATGGCCATGTATCAAAAGCCAGAAGAGTGCTAGATGTGGCTGAAGTCTGGTTGACCAAGACGTGCTAGCTATAGCTTAAGCATCTTTTAAAACCCGAGCGCCTCACAAGGCCTGACTTGACCCTAGCGGCCCCTACCCCAAAGATCTGTACCGCCCCACTACGGAGCACCAGCGGTCGCTTGTCCTTATCTAGGGAACACAAGAAAGCGGCCATATCGACCCCGTACAAGCTTAACCTGTCTAGGGACACTCGAAGTCAGTGGTCCACAGTACACACCACCATGTGCTATTTGCACGTGAGGGGATATTTGCAGCTTTATGCGATACACAGCTCGCAATCTATGGCCTTAGCCCATCGCCTGTCTGCCAGGAGTCCTTCCCTGCGTGGCGAGAAACCCAATGTGGCAAGAAGCCCTTGACGTGTTTACACATAACCAAATTGATCCACAGTAAAGCTCGAGCGAAGCTTAATTCTTAGAATCGAATGAATATTCCTTATGATTAATTTTATGTCTATTTAATTCCATGTGACTTGATTTTAGTTTCTATATGGACTTGTCAGCCTTAGCGGTCAGATTGCAGAACCACACCTTTCCGGATCCAGTACCAATGCCAACCCTGTTTCCATGCACTAATGAACACCATCTTCGATACTCTGATGGGACCCAAAGAACATTTTTCCCACTGCAAGTGATCCATATTCCTCCTGGTTCAACACCTATATCGCAGAAATCAGGGTGTTGGGGATCTGTAATAGTAATTGGTTGGGAATTTGGTGGAGAGATGATAGCAATCTTGCCAATATCAGTATACAGATGCGAGCCGGTAGAGTCGAATGAGAGGTTCTGAATGCATGTTCCGACGGTGAGCGTCTGCACACACGCTCCGCTGCTCGCATCCCAGATCTTGACCGTGTTGTCGAATGACGCTGATGCCAGCCGCGTCGAGTCGTGCGAGAACACCACGGACTTGACATAACCGCTATGGCCCTCGAGCGTCTGCATACACGCGCTCCAGCTACTGCTTATTACTGGCTTAACGGTGATCCAGTCGGGCTCTTCATGCTGGAACTGCCTCCGGACTTTGCTATTTAATGGACTGAACAGTAATGCAGAAACATAAGCCTGGAGTGGGCTGGTTTCAATTGCACTTTTGTGATACAGAAAGAATCGGTGTGCATCATATAGGAACTCGGTAAATGATGTTGGCTCATGCTTGTTCTGGTTCTGTTAGCGTGATATGTCTTAATGATTGTTTCCAAATTCGGTACCTGTATTAGAAGATGCAAATTAGTCATCGAGACCACACCTTTTGGTATGCTTGCACACAAGCTCAGAGCCTCCAGCCAGTATAAGAACTTGCTTCGGAAGAAGATATCAACAATGCCACCATGTTGAAGAGCCTCATGACTCATAGAAGAAAGCAGGTTCGAGTCACGCAGATGGTCAATCCAGTAAACGCAGGAGTAGCGTGCAGCTGCTAGTGGATCAGGATCTGGTTGTTGAGCCTCCCCAACTAGACACCCGAACGCTTTCAGTTTATATATATCGCGACGAAGAGTCCTAGACAGGATCTCAAGTGACCTTGTAAAGACGCCGTGGTGAGCGACTCCTGTGCCAGAAGGGAATACCTTATTAGCGGCCTTGGCGAGGAGAAAATCCTTGGCGGACTGATGCACAAAGTAGATGGTACGGTCTCGTAGCGTGAGAAACGAGCCACAGAGGCTGACAAGCTCGCTTAACGACTCTGCATCTTCGACGAGGCCATCCAGCGGCTCCCTAAGAGCCCCGAGCTCGGCTAGTTTAAGCGGACGATACGCCAGTGAAGACACTCCTAGAATCTGCTTGCAAACTTCAGCGTCGTCGGATTCACTGACCTGCCGCATCATTCGCTCGTATAGAGAATCAAGTCCGGCCGGAATAGATTCAAGCTTCCTCCGCACATGTCGTTTCGATGTTCCTGCGAGGTCTAGGCACACTAGCGCTACCCAGAGGAAGGTGTCGTTTGCATTTAACTCCAGGTGTGCTAGCACAGCCTGCCGAGTTCGATCGTCATATCGTTTCTGCCCGGTGAGCTGATCTACTTTGTACCCAATGAACGCCCGCACGGCCGTTGACACTGAATCAGCGTTGAGCTCAAGACTAAGCCGAGCTTTACGCCCTGCCTGCTCCAGTCGCTCCTCTATAAGAAACCGGTTGCGGCTAGATATAATCCACTTGGCTTTGGAATGCGCAGATGAACTTTTCACAAGAAAATCCAAGAGTTTTGGGAGATTGGTCGCGCACTCATCCAGTGCATCAACAACTAGAAATGTCGGCTCCAGATCGGGACTCTGTAGGATGTCTGTGAAGATCTCTGTCAGGGCAATCCAAGCATTTGCATCCTCGAACACGGTCTTTCCACCTTGATCATGATGCTTGCGTACGTGAGAGATAAGCGACGGCTGCTGTATCACAAGTAAGTATAGAAGCCCTCGGAGTGCGGCTACGGCGTTGTTGATGCGCGAGTCGGTTGCTTGGAAGAAGAAGTAGCTTATGTTGACGGTGTAAGCTGCGGGTTTTTCAAGCTCGTTGATAATGCCACATAGTAGCATTGTCTTTCCCTTGCCAGGGTCACCCTTTATCCATAGTAGTGGACTCTGCAGATCGCTATGCCAGCGCCGGAAAGTCTCGTTGGAGAGGATCCAGCGATAAGCATCTTCGAGTAGTCCGCCCTTTGTATCCTGAATGCGTTTCTTGTCGTCGCGCGGATTCGTGCCACGGAGGTCTGAAATACACTGTGCTAGCTGACTGATTGCACGCTTGAGACGCTCAAATGCTCCCACAGCGCCTTCGCCGTAAAGAGGCGCTAGGTTAACATCAAAAATTCCTTGCAGCGAGTATGCCCCGTCTTCTTCTCGTGTCGTCTCGCGATCTCCTTTCCAGCGGAACCGATCCTCGACGGTAAACTCAGAAAGAGGAACACCTTCGAGCGCCGCACTTGGGATGCCTGTAGCTCTGCGAATCTGTTCCTTGAGCGTCTCCTTGTCGCCTAGCTTGTGTTCTTCTTCTGAGAAGAACTCTACTTTGCTGGGCGCAAGAAGTTCTTGCAGTGTCCAGCCACGGGTGAACCACCGGCTTTTACGGAAGGCTGTCTCCCATGAGATCACATCTTGATCTCTCTTTGGCTTCACCGATACGTCTGACAAGTGGACGTAGCATCGAGCTGCATTGCGATACCAGCGGAACATAGACTGGATGGCCTGAGACTCTTCCGCTTTGTCCGACTTGTTGATGCAGCAGGTGTCGATCCAGAAGTGCCGCAATCCATCCGCAACAGCCTGCCGCTCGCAAAATCGTATCTTGCCATAGCCATGCTTTTGCTGCACCCGGCCCGTCTGTAGATCGTCAAAGCTGACCTCTTGACTATTATCTTCATGCCATGTATGTGAAAGTATCGCGTATGGAGGCAAGGGTTCGTTCGTAAAGGTCTGGACGATGAGGTTGCCGTGTGGATTGTGCGTTAGCAGGTGCATTGTAAGGGGCACACTAAGTTCGGCGGGTTCGTTGGACTAGGCGCACGTTCGCTGGGTCTTGTAGTCTCGGGGTAAATTAGTGTTCTTGCATGGATGTAACCATCGTGTATTACAAGCAGAGTGAAACGAATGCTGGGATTATGTTTCGATGAAGTAGCGTCCGCTGCATCAAGTGCACAAGGCTGCAGTTGCGTCGATCACGTGGATTTACATGACGGCTTTGCTGTCGTTTGTCGACGCGCAGGGACAGCGTAGCCCATTGGCCTAGATGACAGGGCTATGCGGGCCTTCGAGGTGTCGCAAGCGAGTCACCCTTTAGCCAAGCTAGTAGACAAGGAAGGACGGTGCAAATTTATGGGGCAGGGCTCGCTAGAGTAAAGTCAGGCCTCATCAGGCGCTCGGGTTTTACGGGCTACTGAAGGTACAGACGTTTTGGGCAAGCAAGACTTCAGCCACATCTAGCACTCTTTCGGCTTTTAGTACATGACCAGTGCTGACGATTTCTTGGCGCTGCTCGATGCTAAGTCTAAAAGCTGCTGTATCACGACACAAGACGCTGTTGTCTGCTTAAAAAGCTCGGGATATGGCCTTTATCTATTTGGCTACGACATGGTAGATTTTCCAACGAAGTGCAAAGCTTGAAGCATGATAAATCGGTCGACGGGTGCAAGACTTTAATCAAGCGGTTTGCTGTATTTTTAGATATCAAGCCACGTAGATAATCACAACGCTCAAGATTAAGTAGAAATGTAGTATAGGGTGTGAAGCCTCTATCCCGAGAGCTTGCAAGGTCCCATACCACAGGACAATTTGTTATGATTGAAAGTATTGAAGGCATCTCGGCCCACAGGGTTTCTCGCGACGTAGGGAGGGACGTTAGCTAGTATTGGATTGTCGGAGACTAGCTGAAAGTCAACGCCCTTAGGAGGGCGCAGGGAGTTTATGCAAAAATGATTTTTGGCACCACGCATAATCCTGTAGACTTTTCAAGCAAGGAGGAGGTGAGTACGATTACTTGGCACACTGCGACGTAGAGTCAGACGATAGAACCGCTGGAAAAGGCGGATGAGTCGAGGACGTATATAAATGAAGCACAAAGAACACATGATGAGAATCACGATACCAAGCTCTTTCTAATATCTAGACTTATCTAGGCGGGACTGTCTACCAGTAGCTCTACAAACCATGCTGCCAGAATCAGAGGTGACAGACATGGTAAGCTAAAGATTGTGAAGAACGCTATGGAACTGATAACAGTGCAGCTCCACAATGCATTCATTCGTATCAATCGCGATATTCAAGAGAGATGTCTTCCGGTTCGTACAACTTTGCAACACTTTACAGCCAACTTCGCGATGCCACGGGTGAACTAGCTGCGCTGGCCAGGAACAATGAGAGTTTGCTTATGGAGATAGAAACCCTCCATCTTACGATCGACCTGGACTATCTTGCACAGGCTTCTGAGACCCAATCGTCGCCTACATCAACTACGGGGTTGCAGGGGGTGGGACCTGACCTCACTTTTGAAGCTCTCCTCATATCCGATAGTGTCTGCCCATGCCGT